>NC_056728.1:82100561-82229198 GCF_019279795.1 Protopterus annectens
GCCATGCTGTGAATAGCAGAAACGAATGCAATAGCCTATCCACTTTGAAATCTGTTTTGAGATGGGCTTTCCTTGTGATGCTGCAGCATATGCCACTAAAAGTTGATCAGGCTTTCTGAAAGCTTTAGTTCTATCCAAGTAGAAGTGTAGCTGTCTGTGAATGTCCAAAGAATGTAGAACGTTCTCACCCTTATTCTGTGGGTTTGGATAAAAAGTAGGCGAATTAATTGTTTGGTTAAGGGCCACACTGGACACTACCTTAGGCATAAATGTAGGGTTTTGCCCTCAGCGAAACCCTGTCAGGATGGAAAATAAAAGGTTCCACAGCCATGAGTGCCTGTAATAACTCAGACTCTTCTAGCAGAGGTTATTGCTAGGTGCAGAGCTGTTTTCCAGGATAAGAATTTTATGTCAGCTGCAGAGGCTGGCTCAAACGGAGACCGTGTGAGTTTTTTCCAAGACATAGTTGAGGTCCCATGCAGGTATTGGTGCTCTCCTTGGAGGTCTTATGTTTCTGGCCCCTCTGAGGTACTGCCTCAATAACGGATGAGAAAAAATAGGTGGTTCTGTATTGTAAGGAGCTGAAATGGCAGAGGCATGAATTTTAATTGATGAAAAGGAAAGGCCTTTATCCAGCATCTTAGCTGAGTATTGTAAAATCTGAGGAATACTTGGAACAACCATGTCAATGCTTGTGCTTGGTTCCAAGTACAGAATCTCTTCCATTGGTCTGCATAAGATTTTCTGGTGCTAGGCCTCCTGGCCTCCAAAATAACATCCATTACTGCTTTAAAAAGAGGTGTGTCTTGAGAGGCTATATTATTTGCCATGCCGCCAGGTTTAATGTTTTGAGTTGGCTGTGCAGTATCTGGCTGTCTTGTTGGGTCAACAAGTGAGGAATTTGAGGTAATGTCCAGGGTGGGGAGTGAGACAAGCTCTTTTGGATTGGATACCAGTGCTGGCGGGGCCAGTCTGGGGCAATCAGTATCATTTTTGGTTTCTCTTGTCTGACCTTGAGGAGTACCTTTGGGGGAAGAGGCAGAGGAGGAAAGGCATATACGGTTTGATTTTTCCAGCTGAAAGATAGAGCATCCACTTTCCATGCTTGCTTGTGATAAGTCCTTGTGCAGAATCTTTGTAGTTGGCAGTTGTGAGGAGAGGCAAATAGGTCTATTTCTGGACATCCCCAGATCTTTGTTATCATGCTGAAGACTTGTGGATCCAATTTCCACTCGTGGGGATCCATTAGATTTCTGCTTAGTTCGTCTGCCAGAGTATTTTTACTTCCTGGCAGGAATTGAGCTTGCAGATGTACTTGGTAAGTCAATGCTGTGTTCCACAAGTTCATGGCTAACCTGCAGAGGGGGTAGGAATGCGTGCCTCCCTGCTTGCTTATGTACCACATGACTGTAGTATTGTCCATCTTTATTAGTAGTTGTCCTGGATTTAAGTTAATCCTTGAAGGCTGTTAGGGCATTCTGAACATCTAGCATCTCTTTTTGATTGATATGTAGACGCATTTGACTTGCGGACCATGTGCCCTGAACACATCTTCCTGCCATATGGGCCCCCCAGGCGTAATCTGATGCATCTGTTGTCAAGGTCGGCCTGGCTGTGAGTAAGGTGAATGGCTGTCCCATGGTGTGGTGACAGGCTTTTGCCTACCATCGAAACTCCTGTTGCAGGCAGGGAATGAGGGTAATTATTGTTTCCAGGCTGTGGCAATGTTGAGTCCAAACACTTTTTAGATACCATTGAAGTTTCCTCATATGCAGTCTTGCATACGGAATTAGCAGAATGCAGGATGCCATGAAACCCAAGGCCTGCAGAATTTTTCTTGCAGATAACTGGGTCTTTGTTGTTTGTGTTTATCTGGCGTGAGATAAGCCATCTGGGCAGTTGTATTTAAGCTTGCACCCAGGAATATTATCTCTTGAGAGGGTACGAGTTTTGATTTCTTCTCGTTTACTGTGTACCCTAGACTTGTCAGTAATCTTTTTACAAATGCTAGATGCTGTAGTAGAATGTCCTTGTTCTCTGCTTGAATAAGGCAGTCGTCCAAGTAAGGATATATTTGTATTCCTTTTTGTCTGAAAAATGCAATTACTGGTGCCAGGCACTTTGTGAAAACCCTGGGTGCAGTAGATAAGCCAAAGGGCAGTGCAGAGAATTGGTAGGGTATTGAGCCAGCTTTGAATCTGAGGTATCTTCTGCATGTTTGTCTGACTGGGACATGCAGGTATGCCTCTTGTAGATCTAAAGTCACAAGCCAAGCCTTCTTGCCCAACATGGGCAGAAGCTGCTGTAGAGTCAACATTTTGAATTTTGGAATATCCAGATATGCGTTTAGAATAGATAGGTCCAGTATTTGTCTCCAGGCTTTGTCCTTTCTGGGTACTAAGAATAGTCTTGAATAGAATCCGTGACCCTGCTCTTGTTCTGGTACTTGTTGAATGGCCCTCATGTCCATGAGGGATGAAACTTGTTTTTGTGCCTCTGCCCATCGATTGCGTGGCAGGTCTGGCATACCGTTTTGCCTTGGCAGGGTGTGAAAGTGGAACCTGTAGCCTTGTGAAACTATATTTAGAACCCATTTGTCCTGGGTGATCCTGTGCCAATTTTGTGAAAAAAGTGCTAGCTTTCCCCCAAAGGGGCTGCCAAAAGTTAAGTGTTTGGTGCTGGAAGTGGAAAGTCATTGAGACAGTTTCCTGTATGGCTGTGATTTTTCCTCTCCACTCTTGGATGTAGAAACACACCCCATTGTTTAGGCCTGTATGAGCCCTGGAGCTGTGATCTGCCTCTAGGGCGTCTGTATCTGCCCCTTTATGGTCTGACACTGGAAAGGACAAATTTTTTGTAGGCCAGTTCCTGCTAAATCTGGGAGGCTGTACCTGCAAGAAATCCTTGACTGTTTGCATAGATTTAGCCTTGTCCTCCATTTTCTTCAACACCTCTTCTGCTTTAGCACCAAACAAAGTATCATGCTGTAAAGGTGTGTCTAGTAGTTTTACTTTAACATGATCTGGCAAATTTTGTTCTTTTAACCAAGCACGTCCCCTAATGACAGAACCTGTAACAGCGGCCCTGTAGGAGGCCTCAAGAGAATCAAAACTACATTGCAAAGTATGCTTTCCAACTTGTTCAGCTGCATGCAATAAATCCTGCATTTCTTTACTGTCTGCACATTCCGCATTTGCTGGCATTTTCTGTTTAAGCAAGGCTATAAGATATTGCTGATACTTAAGCATATTAAATTGGCAATTTAAGGCCCTTGCAGCCAAGGTAGCAGAGGTATAAATCTTTCTGCCCCATCTGTCTAGGGCCATAGAATCCCTATCAGAGGGAATAGGGTTTTTTGCAGTAGAAGCCTCGACTCCTTTGGGACCCTGAGAGATGGTTTCTGGGTTAGCTGCAGGGTTTTTTAGAGAGAAATGTATGTGAATCAGGAACTCTGTAGTGTCTGTCTGGCTTAACAAGGGCTGGTGGCAGAGAGTCTGGAGAAAAACTGGACTCTGTAAATACATCATCCACAATGTCTAAAACAGGCGGGATAGCAAGGGGCCTGTGTTGGGACAATAAAAGTAAATCTCTGAGCCTTTTCATGGATTCTGAGTAATCTTGGCTCTCCCAGTGGAAATGCTCCCTCATAGTATGCAGTGTTTCCCCAAAAGAATAATCCTCAGGAGGACAGGCTGAAGGGATAGATTCTTCAGCATCAGAATCCTCATAGGGAGAAATGGAGTAATCCTGTTCAGAGGAGGAATCAGAGGAAATGGAAACCTGGTCTGAAGATTCATATTCTAACTCTTGCCTAGGCCTCTTTTCAGGAGGGGGATGGGAACCCCTGATCAAAGTAATAAGGTCTTCGGCCATTTCAAGCATCTGTTTTTTAGGCATGGAGGCCTGTCCAGGTGAATGCTGTACTTGCTTCTTTGTCTTTAGAGCTGCTTTAGTCTTTGTAGCTGAAGTAGGTTTCACATAACTGTGTAGGCCTAAAAACACCCTCAGAAGCTGATACCTGCTCAGCGGCTCCAGACCCATCTGAGGGAATAGTTTCTGAGTGTCCAATACCTTGTGTTTCCAGAGGCCCAGTCGGCTCCATGTAGGAGTCGGAAGCGGCCTGTGGCTCTGAGGTAGCGGGCATCAGGGGCTGCGAAAGCGCCTCAATGAGAACCGGCGAAAGGCCTAGAAGAAGCCTCGTCGTCGGTTTTGGATCTTGGATGCCTGTCCTTTTCTTTTCGTTTTTTGTAAATTTCGGTAGTCTGCTGATCTGACGGCATTATATAATTTAATCTTCTGCCAAAGTAATGAAATGCAAAATCGTACCGACGCTTAATAGTGTGTTGGTTAAATCTAGCACAAAACAGACAACTAGCAACATTATGGTCAGGGCCTAGGCAAGGAATACAGTAAGAATGAAAATCCTTATGAGGTATTTGCTTTCCACAAGAAATAGTTATTAACTTTTTCTGACATCGGTCTGGAATAAGAAAAAAGCTTCCCCAACGGGGTACTTTGCTTTAATGAAGACTTCGGATCTGAAATTCACATTTGAAAACTTCAGGAGTCAGCCGACCGGCACTTGCGAACTGCTTTTGCTTCGGGCACCGCGCGGCAAGAAAGACTGGAGAAAATGACGTTGGCTGCATCTTATATACCCCTGGCGCACTGACGTCAGGGAAGAGGTGACCGCAACAGACGCCGGACCTAGACTTTGGAACTCAGGCCGACTGCGGGTAGCCTGCCAGCAGGATAACCCAATTGTAATGACTGCAGCAGTGAAACACGATTAATATCATTAGCTCTTATAATGTGGAACAAATGGGCAAAATGTGGAATACATACTAATGGCTTACTAACAACTTCAACTAGGAAGGTCACAGCATGGTTAAAATATGCTGGTTTTACTTATAAAGAAGATCTTTTAATGAATTAATAGGATTCATTTCTATTTACAATGGATTTCACTTAAAAAACTTCCTAACATTGAGTGAGTGTGTGACAGTCTATCAATGAGGAACTTTGAGAAACATGAACTTTTTAAAACCCCAAATGAGGTACGTTCCTTGTAATGAGGTACACTTGAGAGGTATGGACGTTACCATTATCGTTACGGGCAGGACGTGGAATTAGGTTAGGGTTAGCATATCAAGGTAAGGTGGTGCAGAGGTTGGTGTGAACTTAATATCCTTAACTGCTAACGCCATGCATACTGTACATATTTTAGGTTTAGTGTCACTGTTTCTATGTTCACTGCGGCATTTTTTTTTTTTAATTTGTTGACTAGAGTGTTGTATATACCCAGACTTAAGAGACTCACACATGCATAAACATGCATATATAAATTTAAACCTATGTATGTGTACATATTTATTGTACATGTATCTGCAAACAAATACTTTTTGTACGACTCGTGGAAAGTCAACAAAACACATCACACAACTACTGAAAATTCTTAAGTGGACTTTAATATGGTTCTTATGGGGAACAGAACAGTTTCCTTAGCCCTTTATGATCGATAACTTGTGTTTTCACATGCGATGGTCAGCGTTTCATGAATCAGCCAAGATGCACTTGGACAAGGAAAGTAGCTCCAGAAAAATACATATTTCTTTTATCTGCCTTGTTTTTGGCAAGTTAGAAGTTGGACTGGATAATGTACCTATTTTGGAGGACCAGGGGTACAAAAAAAAAAAAAAAAAAGCTGTACAAATACAAACAAATCAAAATATCTGACAGACCGTATAGGAAAGCGATTGCAATAATGGAAAGGAAAATAAATTCATATTCCAAATGTTACATTAATATTGGAAATATACAGTATATGGCAGTATTCACAAGTTGCAGCTTCAGATGGATCACCATCATTTGCAGTTCTTGTCAGTGTTGGAGAGAAAAAAATGGTTTTATTCAGCTATTTAGAGCTCTACACAGACGTATATTTTCTGTTTCCTCTCACTAAGCATTCTGCAGTCTTTGGTATTAACTAGTAACTCTATTGTATTACACTGGGTTGAAACGGCTAAGCTTAAAATGATCTCCAGGTCAATAGCCTAGTAATCTCCTATGATGCTATGATCTTTGACAATGGGCCCCACCACTGTAAAGGCATAAATGTATGGTGTACAGCGGCAGCAGGAAAAGAATGCAATGAATCCTTTACAGTAGTGTGCTAAACTGGCATCACTGTATAACAGTGAGTCACTACGCATCACTGAATGCCATAATACAGCATTCTTCTGTGGTACACTTTGCTCCAAGTTTGGTAAAGATGTGGACTAGTAAGTTCCCGCTGTCACTATTTTACCACAGTTTTCCACTGCTTTGTTACTTTGATGGTAGTCTCTTTATTTACCCTGTAACTCTGAATCATTCATCCAACAGGAAAGTAAAGCCAAGTACAACTATATGAGCACAAGGACTTATACCACAGGCCAAGACAGATACTAGATGCTAGGGACTAAAATGAAAAGGATACTCCACTGGGAAAAAATACACATCTGTTCCATCTTCCTAGTTTCTCAGTATTGTAGGATTTTCAAGGACCTTGTTTCTGTATTTTTACAGCATTCCTAAACATTTTAGCTTCACCTGCACAGTACTGTAAGAACTCTTCCATGCACAGACACCTGTGAAATGCTCAGTATAAGCAGAAAACAACTTGCATACTTCTCTTCCTAGTCGGCAAACCAAACTTTTCTGCAGCTCTCTCTGATGAGGATTCAAAGGGGAAGCGTTTAAGATTTACTCTAGCCATGGCAAAGTAAAGGAAGAGTACACACCTTTTCTCTAAGTCAATCTTGCTTTCTGTGCACATTCTGAAAAACAGATTTCCAAGGTACTAATGCACATATATACACACAATAAAGGTCAGATAACAGTGAAAAATGGCTACCTTACCCACTACAGGACACGATCTTCTAATTTTAGTCCTTAGAAATACACTCTCTAAATGCTCTTTGGGAATCACCTTCCATGGCTGAGTCAGACCATAAGCCCATAAGCTACTGATTTTGTCTATCAATGTCTCCGCCCCCATCCAATACCTTGGAATTTAAATATTTCAAGTGTACTAACCTCATTCCATGATAAAGCTTCAACATTCTCTCATGACAGCATCACACCTAACAATGACACAGCAGTTAGCAGTATTAACCAGACCAAAATACAATGGGAAATTCATAGGAACCCCTTTATTGGTCCTCCAAAATAAACTTCACAATTAAAAAAATTCTTTAAATATACAGTAGAGCCAAAACCCTCCTAGCTGTGACATTATCAGAATCATTATTAAAACACTATAAAGTACTATTAGGTTCACATGTTAATACAAGGCTAATGATTTGGTAAACCATCGGTAGCATATGCACAAGATCCCAGTTAGGCTTTACCAAGATACGAATTGATGTCTCCTCTTACACTCAAGTCACTTTCTTCCTTAACAGACCAGAGCTAGGGTCACTACATCTGACCTCGATACTGCAGGAGCTCTGCCACAAGGCCCTATTCCTACAAGTTTACTGAAAATGTTGTCATTGTATAATAGTCTGTAGTCACTACATCTGACCTCAACACTGCAGGAACACTGCAACAAGGCCCTACTCATACAATGACAAAATTCTCAATAAACGTGGAATAGTCTGCAGTCACATCTGCCCTCGATACTGCAAGAGCTCTGCCACAAGGCCCTACCTCCTACAAGTTTACTAAGAATTTTGTCATTGTACAATGTAAGCATATTTAACATGAAGAACCTTACTGGGTATCAGGCAACACACATTCCTGCTCTGTGTTGAAAGTCCCTGTGAAACAGTCCATGCACCATAAGGACCTCTTGCCAAGCTGGCCACTGTCCCCTTTTTCTTGACCAGACTATACTGCATATAAATTCAGAGGAAAATGGTCGAACCAACAAGCCCAAAAAATGTAAATAATGTAAAATAAAAAGGCGTGATGGAGAATAAAAACACACTTATTACCAATAAAATAATAAATTAGGTAAGTGCTTTCGAGGTTACCCTCTTCTTCAAACCTTAATAAAAACTACAAACTTACAGTTTAAATACATGTAACAACCAATAAAAAAACACAATAAAATTTAATGTGGCAAACCTCTTTTTCTTAAGAGGGGTTTTAAAGAAACAGAACTGTTCAAGCTAGGAGGAACATAAGCCTTAATTATCAACAATCCATCTCAGCTCTATGTATTTAGTTTCATTATGTAGGTCTCCTTCTCTTAAGCTCTCATTCATTTTTTGTAAAACTAGGAATTTAAAGTTATGCTGAGTACCATAATCTGATACATGTTTTGCTAATGCATTTGTTAATTTATTATTACGTACATCATTCAAATGTTCCATGACCCTCTCCTTCAACATACGATTCATTTTGCCTATATAAAATGCACTGTATGAATTACACTTGGCCAGATAAACTATATTCTTAGGGCAACAGTCTGCATAGAAAGAGAATTCTACTGATTTTGAGTGTACCAGATGCATAACCATACAGGTTGACCATATTTTAATGCAAATCTTACAAGCCCTACAGACATATGGTCTTTACACTCGGAGGTAAACCTTTCACTTGTTCTGCTGTTTTTATAACACAGTCAATGCTTTAAATTCTTACTATTCTTAAAACTAAATTTGGGAGTGGACCCTACAACTCTACTAATTTGAGGATCTGTAAGTAAAATAGGCCAGTTCTTTTCTATTATCTCACAGATCCTATTAACATCACTGGAAAAGTTAAACATAGCTTATTCACTATCTCGGCACACTTTCTCCCTTCATCATGTACATTAGCAGGCACTTTTTAACTAAAGAGAATAACTTTTCTACCACTAAGGTCAATATAATCTGTGCCCTACTGGATTTGATCTTAGAAAATAATATATTTCTTTTTGAAAATTAGTTTTTCGTCCAGAAAGTGGGGATCGCTATGGGTATAGCGTGTGCGAATACATATGCCAACATTGTACTGGCCCAATGGGAGAAAGAGATGTTTTTTTGCTGTGACGTTTAAGCAACATATTACCTTTTATAAACATTTTGTTGATGACATCTTTTTTACATGGCATGGCAATGAGATACAGCTAGTGAGTTTTCCAGGGAGCACCACCTCCTATCTCTCTTTTTCTCTACAGTACTCTCAAACTAAGATTGATTTCTTGGACATTAATGTGAACAAGAATATGTTTAACATCTCAACTAGGTTATACAGAAAAAGCTGTAGGAAAAACAATATTCTTCATCATTCTAGCATGCACCCCAGACACATAACTAGGAATATAGTTAAGAATCAAGTATTACACTGTAAGAGACTACATACTGATGGGGGAGACCTTGAAGAGGCGTTAGATAGTCTGCGTGTAGATCTTATGAAGAGGGGCTACAAAGTTTATGAGATTAAGCTATGCAAGAAGTGAGCCCTCTTGAAAATAATAAAACAAGACCCTATTTTTCTGAAGAACTCCCCCGCTAATGTACATGAAAGGAGAAAGTGTGTTGAGAATGGTGAATAGGCTATGTTTAACTTTTTCCAGTGATGTTAATAGGATCTGTGAGATAGTAAAAAAGATCCTCTCTCAAGTCTTACAAACAGGCAAGTCCAGGAACTACATGTTCTCTCACTCTCTGGAAAAAGTCACATTACCCCACCCCACCATGCACAAATGGAGAAATTCAACAGATATTAATACGGTAGACCTATAGCAATCTTATCTCCCCTTGCCCAAATACTTGTGAAATGTATTAAAAAACAATTGCTAAACTATCTCCTGCAGGAAGAGCTCCTATCTTCTACACAACACAGCTTCTGTCCTTCTCATAGTACTAGCACTGCCCTTCTAACATGTATAGTTACTGTCAATAAAGCTACCCGCAAACTAGACAAGTCTAGAAAAAAGGATGAGACTAAAGTCTTCCAACAGTTTGTCACAGCAAACGTCTACTACAATGGCCTCACTAGGTCTCTCTTAGGTCACCCTTCTGTGGTTCAAAAGCTACCAGTCCAATAGGTATCAGTCAGTAAAATGTCACTCTACATTTTCTCTCCTTACCTCCCAGTCACCACCGGTGTACCACAAAGGCTCTATCCTTGGTCCAATCCTCTTTAACATTTTCACCAAAATCCTCTCTACAGCCAAACAGGCCACCCTAACACAATACAATATGATTCCACTCATTTGCACATCTGACAACAAGGTACATCTCCAGAAAATTACTCTGGGAAACTTTAGCATCCACTGAAACATGGCTTCATAACTCACAACTCATGCTCAACCCAAAGACAAAACTAATAATATTTTCCCCAAATCCCGCTTTTATGAAAAAGCAAAATTTAAAGTCTGCTCTCTCGATAACACAGCCACTGAAGTAATTTCTCCTAGAAAATTATTAGGGGTAATAGTGGATGATAATCTCACATTTGACCTGCGTATACAAAACTGCATAAGAAAAAAATCATCAAAAAACTAAGGATGTTTTACAGAGCTAAAAACTCTCAACACAATGAAAACTACACTTGCCAATATTTTTCTCCACCCTACACTTCTTTATGGTGCTCCCATCCTTACAAATCTCCAGGATTCACATAAATTAAAAAACTTGGTAACAATGCTGTAACAAAGTTGCTAAATTTGCTGCAAATACTCATTACTGTATAGCACTAAAAAGCCTAAATTGGTTAGAACTGCCTCATCAACTAACATACACAGCTTCTTACCACCTTTAAAATTATCCAGCATCCATCTGCCTGTCCAGCACTAAAAAACATTCTATACAATATCTTCCCAGTCTGTCAATGAGCATCTGCTGGGCGTTCTGTACTCTAAGCTGCCAAGGCCTGTAACTCCTTTCCTGCATCCATCAGGTCAGTACCCTCCCTTCCTATATATTTCAAAGCCACTTGGACTTCCTAGCTAAAATCTTTCCCTGTTGTTACTCAAAACCAGGATAAACTATACCCCTAAATGTGAACTGATCAATGAGTCCCAATCCTCACCACGGACACCAGTAAGAGATGTTCACTTAAAACAATAGATACACACAGTATTTCCAGATGCAGCTCGCAGCACCAACCACTATTTCCCTTAAGAATACACAGGGAACACACTCCCATCCTGGGGCTGGGATTCCCTCTCTCTCACCAGGCTCCAAATAAGAGTTCACACTGTCCACAGCTGTAGAGTTGAGTTCTCAGATGAAAATTTCAAGCCAAGTCCTCCACCACCCTCTCTGTGAAACCAGTACTCTGTCCCCCTACTCCAAGTAGCTAACACACACACTCCCTGGAAAGGCTGGCACAGATGTACCAGCTATGCCCCCTCTGCCCAGACTAGAGGATAGATACGGCCACCAGAACACTCCAAAGCCAGCTACTCTAAGGCTCTTACAAGGGTACCCAATTCTACTGAATAAAATTAATACTAATACAAATGGTAGTGTCTGACCAATGCAGCAAGGATTTCAGGAGCGGCCACAGTGTCACCAAATAAATTTAAGTACTCTCAAAGGTTAAAATATTCTCTAAAAAGACTAGCCACAATGAAAGGTTTAAATGTATTTAATATTAAATAATAAAAAGAATATGAAAATCTGAATATCCATTTACAATAA
The DNA here is from genome assembly GCF_019279795.1 of Protopterus annectens. Lineage (NCBI taxonomy): Eukaryota > Metazoa > Chordata > Ceratodontiformes > Protopteridae > Protopterus > Protopterus annectens. The sequence goes on from NC_056728.1 coordinate 82,112,183, forward strand.
ACACCACAGTTTCAATCACAGAAAATATTAAAAACACCACACATGGAAATAAGTCACACAGATGCATTAAAACAATGCTCAACTCATCTTACTATGTTTTCCTGACTTGATCTAAAGAATTACTGTCTCCTAGCTCATTTACTAGAACAAGGCAAGCTGTAGGTGAGTGGTCCTTCTTTGTCAGGCTTCAAAAACAGACTGCCCTGAGACTTCTGTCTCATCTGGTATTAAAACATTGTTTTAGTGTTGGATTACAGAAAGACATCACATATCTGGTCATCTGACTTCTGGTTCCCACATTGGCCCCTTTACTAGAATATAGCACATATGTGTCATAACATACACACACACACACACACACACACACACACACACACACACACATACCTTTGCTAAGATGTGTTATAGCATCTGGAAGCTATAAAAACATTTCAAAAACTTCCTCCCTTCCAGGATAATTATTTCACCTCTAAGGACAATACAGTAGGATTCCTAGTCATGGTTTTCACAGATATTTTGTCTCTGGGTGCAATCAGAAATGTAACATACAATCTTTATGGCCAAAACTGGGATTTATTTTCAGACTTATTTTTCAAAGTTAACCGGATTGAGATTAACCTGTTCTCTTCCAGTTTCGTCTTTTACATTATATTCATTTTAACAGTTACAATACAGTCTGACATACAGGTATATTTATTTTCTGTCCAGCAGGACACACCATTTGTACATTTTTAACACAAGCAGCTTTGCAAATACATTTTTCAACACAGCATCTGTACAAATCAGCTTGGTATACAAATGACATATTCTTTACAAAACTCTAGCTAACTATCCTGGCATATGTTACACATTCACTACCTAACCTCTCCTGTTATAGCTGCCAATACCTCATCATCACAAGATACATGCTGTTCCATGGACATGTCTGCAGCTTGCGATTTGCTCGGCCATTCTGTGCACAAGCACATGACTGTAGGGTCATGAATTAAATTACAAATATATATGTACTTGTTTCTGGCTGGGTGGTTGGTGACTCTAGGTGGTTAGTTAGGGAATATAGAGTCTAAATTTGTCCACATTAGCCTGTGAAAGCCATTGTGCAGTTGAGTGCTTCCATTAGCATGATTGAGCATTTGTGTTGGGGATATGATTGTTGAATGTTTGTGGAAGACTGCTATTCAAGTTATTCTTTTCCTTTTTCTTCAGTACAAGATTCATCCCTTTCTTTCTCACGTTTCTACATGAATTTCTCTGTGTGCATTTTTAACTATGGACTTTTCCCTTTAGTTTTCCCAAGGAAAACATTTGATTATTTTAATAACTGTTGTCTTTTGGCAAGAGTCCTTATTTGAATAGCCTAACTTTTCCAACAACAGCCAAATCTTAGCCAGTCTTGCGTTCAGTCCTTTCCTGCTTTTTAAGTGGGGTGATGTACTTCTGACAATGTATATAGTGGAACATTTTCTCCTCATCGCTTACATAATACTCTGACTTGGGGAAAGCCATGATCAAGTACCACATAATATGTTAAGTTAGACACTGGAGCTGCTGGCCATAGCATCTTGCCTAAAAGGGTTCATTTTTCTACATAAATATAGCTGAAGGCTGTTAACTGTCTTGGGTGCATGCAAGTCCAACTTAGAGATTGCAACTTTCAGTTCACAGTGATGTTCTGCTAAAATAACTAGAAAACAACTAGTGATCAAAAGACTTGGGAATGCTTTAGAGTACTTGGTTTATTAAATCACTACAATCAAAAGACTTGGGAATGCTTTGGAGTACCCAATTTCTTGAATCACTACTGAGTAACCTTTTAAATTTGCCTGCTGGCAGGCTTTTGAGAGTTTTACTTACACATGGTTCTAGCCATAGTTTCAAAATATAAATTGTTTTGGCCCTTACCAATCTGTTTGAACTGAATTTCCTGTTATGAAGCTTAAGGGACTGAGCCTCAGGCCAAATGTTATTGTTTCATTTTCTGGTAGCTGTGTGGATCAGCATCTTTTGGTGCTTCTATCAATTAATTTGGGGAGATACTTAGACCACTGAGCCTTATGACAGTTTACATTTTGCCAGGACCCTCCATCAGGCTGCACCTCCTTTCTCCAAGATCCCAGAGTCAATTTCTGAAAACCCATCCAGTCATCTAGGCTATGTTTAAAGGAAGACAGCGAGTCACACTCTAACATACAAGGCAAGTTTATTTCGGAGTTTTTATGGGTACTGGGTTATAAACTTTAATTGTGTTTTATCTGTTGGTGAAGCTTTAGTTCTATGGTTCTAGTAAGGGTATAGCTATTAAACTTCATCAAATACAACAGGTCCAAGACCAACAGATCTCTAAAGATATGTTAAGCGAGGCAGATCTCCTCTCCCAAAGTTTTTAAGCTTGAGTACAGGGATAGAGCGTCCTTCCTCTCTTGAAAGCTCGAGGACTTAAGGCAAATGATCTTTTGGGTTAGAAACCTTTTCTTTCTCTTCTGTAATTGCTTTACATGTTTACAGGCATATATCCCAAACAGGACATTGCACTACATAATTCCATTATACTTAGCCTTGACCAAAGCAGTTACTACCTCCTTAGGCCTTGAAGATACTACTTTGTTAATTAACTGTACAAAATACAAAAAATCTCTCCGACAACCAGTCACATGGTGATCAAAACAGTGGGCACTATCAACCTAAGTTCCTAGGTCTCGGGGACTGAATTTGAATTTTGTAGTGGTGTGGAGTCTGTACAGTGTACACATTATAACATTTAGTTTGAGTCTGTTTTTAGGACACAAGAGTTTACAAGGGAGAGTTCATTTTGGAGGCTTTGGGTGTCAGAGGGTGACTTACACCCCCCCCTTCAAACACCAGTGATTAGGCATCTGTGAACTTTGCTAGCTAGATCTCTTGGCTCTATTTAGAGAGCTCAGAAAATGAAGGCCAAAAAGGAGAGGTCTTAGCACTGACCACAAGGGATACTGCTGGTCACATTCATACTTTGATGAGGCACTTTTCTTACAGCTAGTTTGCTGCCCATCTTACAACATATGGGTTGATTTTAAAGTTTTTAGATTCTGCATGTTGACAGCATTGGAATGGTGTCAAAGGTCTTGGCCAGGTCAAGATATGTTGCATTTTCCACATGGCTTCTCTCTACAGGCTCTGTAACACTTTAAAAGAAGAGTACCAGATTCATGACACAGAAAAGTACAGTTGTGTACACACTCACCATAAATGTAGATGTTTGAGTGTATTCACTGTTGCAGTCATCACACTTGTGTGATCTGTCTGCAGGTAGCCCTCAGTCAGCCCAAATGCCAGAGTCTTGGGATTATTGCGTCTGATGCAGTCACCTCTTCCATGATGTCAGGGGTATAAAATATGCAGCCGACGCCATTACCTCAGTTTTTCTTGCCCTAGATGTCAGACGCCCCCAAAATAGGAAGCTATTACATGGTGTGGAAAGCCTCCAGTAAAAAGTAAATACCCCTGCCATAGAAAATAGCCATAAAGAGGATAGGTAGAAAGGATAGAGAAAGCCAGGGGGCTGGAGGAAGGGAAACCAGGACTGCAACAGTGAATACACTCAAACATCTATGTTTATTAAGTGTACACAACTGTACTATGTTCTTCATGTTTCACTGTTGCAGTCATCACACTTGGGTTGATTCCCAAAGCTGAGGAAGGGTGGAGGCAGTCAAGAAGTGTTAGGGCTGGCTAGCAGGCCTTGTAAGACTGCTGTAGCAAATCCAACTCTGGATTTAAAAAACATAGGTAAGTGGTAATGCTTGGTGAAGGTGTGGACAGAACTCCAAGTTGCAGCTTCCATGATGTCCCTGGTAGGTACTCCCCTGAGAAATGCTGTAGAGGTTGAAGTAGCTATAGTGGAACAAGCTCTGATCTCCTGAGGGGTAGGTTTTCCACGGTGCTTGTAGCAGAAATGGATGCAGTGTGCTATCCATTTGGAAATGGTTTGCTTCGAAATGGCCTTGCCCTCTGCCCTGTAGCAAAGCTGACTAGCAGCTGGTCAGATTTTCTGAAAGGCTTAGTCGTGTCAAGGTAGAACCTGAGCTATCTGTGAATGTCCAAGGAGTGCAGGATCCTTTCCCCTTTATTCTGAGGATTAGAGAAAAAGGTTGGCAAATGGATGGATTGGTTTAAAGCCACACTGGATACCACCTTGGGTATAAAGGATGGGTTAGTCCTGAGGGGAAACCCTGTCAACATGGAAAATAATGAAGGGCTCCACCACCATTAGTGCCTGCAACTCAAACACTCTTCTTGCTGAAGTAATAGCTAGAAGTAAGGCTGTTTTCCAGAGAGGAATTTTAATTCTGCTGAAGCAGCAGGTTCAAAAGGGGGAAGTGTGAGCTTCTCCAGTACAAAGTTAAAGGTCCCAGGCCAGGGTGGGAGCTCTTCTAGGGGGCCTTAAAAAGTTAGCTCCTCTCAGGAACTGTTTGATGAAAGGGTGAAAAAAAGAGAGGTGGGCTCAGTATTATAATGAGTTGAGACGGCAGAGGCATGAATCTTAATGGATGAGAAGGACAGGCCTCTATGGAGCAGCTCTGCTAGGTAATCAAGGATTTGAGGTAAGGTGGGCACAGCTGTATCCTTTCCTTGAGACAGACTCCAAGAACAATATCTTTTCCACTTTTCAGCATAGGACTTTCTAGTACTTGGCCTTCTGGCCTCAAGGAGGATGTCCAGGCACCTGTTTACTGAGGGATGCTAGTGGTGTATTCTGGGGATAAACCAGGCTGCAAGGTTTAGGGTTTGCAGCTGAGGATGCAAAATCTGTCCCTCCTGCTAAGACAGTGGCACCAGTGCTGCCGTGGCCAGTCTGGTGCAATAAGGATTGCCCTTGGCCTGTCCTGTTTGATCTTGAGTAGTACTTTTGAGAGGAGGGGCAGAGGTGGAAAGGCATAAATTGAGAGGTTTTCCCATGTAAAGAATAGGGCATCCACCTTCCAAGGCTTTGCTGTAAGGGTTCCTTGTGCAAAATATGCTCAATTGTTGGTTTTGGGGGGAGGCAAAACGGTCCACCTCCGGTGTTCCCCACCTCTGGGTTAGAAGTTTGAATGAGTTGGGTTCCAGTTTCCACTTGAGGGTCCAGTAGACTTCTGCTTAAGTCGTCTGCTAGTGAATTTTGTTTGCCTGGCACAAACTGAGCTTGTAGGTGCACTTGGTTGCTCAAGGCTATATTCCACAAGGCCATGGCTAAACTGTAGAGTGTGTAAGAATGAGTTCCCCCCTGTTTATGTACCACATAACTGTGGTGCAGGAGCTGTCCTGGAAGGATAAGGTATTTGAAGGCTGTCACAGCATTCTGTACAGCTAGCATCTCTTTTTGATTGATATGCAGGGGAATTTGTTCTGGGCTCCATTTGCCTTGAATGCATTTGCCTGCCATGTGAGCCCCCCATGCATAGTCTGATGTGTCTGTTGTCAGGGTTTGGGCGGTGAGGGGTTGAGTGAAAAAACGTCCCTTGTTGTGGCTGCATGCCTCTGCCCACCAAAGGAACTCTGCCCTTAGACAAAGTATAATAGGAATCACGGTTTCTAGGTCCTGAGAATGTTGACACCAGAGACTTTTTAACTACCACTGAAGTTTCCTCATATGCAGCCTTGCATACGGAATTAGCAGAATGGATGAGGCCATGAAACCTATGGCTTGCAGTATATTCCTTGCAGATAGCTGGGTTTTGGTGGCCATTAGTTTGAAATAGTTTGTCAAATGGACCTGCTTTTCTGGAGTGAGGAATGCCATCTCGGAAGTTCTGTTCAAGCTTGCTCCCAGGAATACAATTTGTTAGCTGGGCACCAGTTGTAATTTCTTTAAATTGATGGTGTATCCCAGTGAAGTTAGCAGTCTTTTTACAAATGCCAGGTGCTGAAGTAGCAATTCCTGACAGTCCACCTGAATCAGCCAATCGTCCAAGTATGGGTAAATATGAATATTTCTCTGCCTGCAGTATGCAATGGCTGGAGCCAGGCACATTGTGAATAATTTGAGTGCAGTACATAAGCCAAAGAGAACTGCAGACTGCCTGACCTGAAACGTAGATATTTCCTGCAAGACTCCCTTATGGGGATGAGCAGATAAGCTTCTTTTAAGTCTAAGGTGACTAACCAGGCATCCTTGGCTAGCATAGGAAAAAGCTGTTGCAGTGTAAGCATTTTGAATTTTGGGACCACCAGAAAGATGTTGAGAATTGATAGATCTAGAATAGGGTGCCAGGAGCTCTCTTTTCTGGGCACCAGGAACAGTCCAGAATAGAAACCCTGTCCCCTTTTTTCTACTGGAACAGGTTGAATAGGCCTGATATGGAGAAGGGAAAGTACTTGCTTTTGAGCCTCTGCCCACTGATTTGGAGGAAGGTCTGGCAACCCACTTGGGGTTGGCAGTCAGTGGAAGTAGAATCTGTTTCCTTGGATTACATTGTTTAGAACCCTTCGGTCCTGAGTAATGGACATTTTGTTTTTTGCATGAAGGGCGGGCTTTCCTCCTAGGGGTACAAGTACTTGGGCATGGTTGGGAAGGATAACTGGAAATCCATTGTGAACTTTTTCCATAAGGGTATGGCTTACCACTCCACTGTTTAGATCTCTGCATACCCTGAGACTGTAGTCTTAGGGGTCTGTTTCCCCAGGGTTTGGACTGAGAAGGCCTGGGAGGGACTGGAAAGGACCATTTTTTGAAGGCCAATACCTACTGAATTCTAGATGGCTGCACCTGTAAGAAATCTTTGACAGGTTTGCATAGATTTAGCTTTTTTCCATCTTTTTAAGAACTTCTTTTGCTTTTGTGCCAAACAAACGATCCTGATTTAATGGAGCATCTAGTAATTTTGCTTTGACATGGTCTGGCAAGACTTGTTCCTTCAGCCAAGCCTGCTTTCTCAGTACAAAGCCATTGACAGCAGCCCTGCAAGATGCTTCTAAGATATCAAACCCAAACTGCAGAGTATGTTTACTAACTTGGTTTGCAGAATGCAGTAACTCTTGTAAGTCAATTTTCTGCACAATCTGGAAGTAACATCATTTTTTGTTTAATTAGTTCCATAATATGTTGCTGATACTTCAACATGTGAAACTGGCAATTCAAAGCCCTGATGGCAAGAGTTGCAGAGGTATATACCTTCTTAACCCATCTGTCTAAAGGTCTAGAATTCCTGTCTGAAGGGGTAGGGTTTTTGGCTGTAGTAGCCTTAATGCCTTTAGGTCCTGGGGAAATGGTCTCTGGATCCGTAGTAGGATTCTTAAACAGAAATTTGTGAGAGTTGGGTACTCTGTAGTACCGGTCAGGTTTTCTAAGAGCTGGTAGTAGAGAGTCAGGAGTAAGACTATATTCCATGAAGACATGATCTACAATATCCAGGACAGGGGGTATAGCTAGAGGCCTGTGCTGAGGCAAGTCTAAAAATTCTCTGAGTCTCTTTTTGGACTGAGGATAGCCCTGGTATTCCTGGTGGAAATGCTCTCTTAAGGTTTGCATGGTTTCACCAAAAGAAAAATCCTCTGGAGGGGAGGCAGAGGGAATGGATTCCTCTGCATCTGAATCCTCATAGGTAGATAAGGGTATGTCCTGGTAATCAAAAGGGTCAGAGTCGTCCGGCTCCTGGTCTGTAGAATCAGAAGGAAATTCAATTCTTTGTCTTTTAGAAGGGGAAGGCTAGCTTCCCCTAATTAGAGTAATAAGGTCTTCAGCCATCCTAAGCATTTGTTTTTGTGGCATGGGAGCTTGAGCATGCACTTTGGATGTCGGTTTTCTAGGCATAGTGTGAATTCTGGGCCTGAGAAACTTGTAGTTTTAGTTAAAAAAGAAGTTGTTGGTTTAATACGAATATCGGTAGGCCGGAATATACCTTCAGAAGCTGGTGCCTGCACAGCAGCTCCGGACCCATCCAAGATGGAGACACCCACAGGTTCCATAGTCTAAGAAGCATCTCGCTGCATACCGGACTCCGAATGGGTCTCAGCAGAGGCCTGCGAATCTGTAGAAGTGGGAATCAGGGGCTGCAAATGCACCTCACAGAGTACCGGTGGACTGGCAACCAGCTTAACTGAAGCATCATCGGTAGCTTTTGACCTATGCGGCCTCTGTCTTTGCACTTTTTCAGAAGATCAGTAGTTGGATGGTTTACCGAAGCAATTTCGGAATACGGAGAATGAAAGCGAAAGAATTTAGCTACAAAAATAGTCTGATGACGAATGATTCTGGTGTTAAACAAGGCACAAAACTAAGGGATGTCGTTGTCTGGGCCTAAAACAGGTGATGCAGTAAGAATGAAAATCTTTGAGGTATTTGCTTTCCACAGGCAAGACAACTGTCAACTTTTCTGACATCGGTTAGAGGAAGAAAAAAGAATCCCCAATGGAGTATTTAACTTTAGAAGACTTCAGGTTTGAAACTCGAAAAACAAAAATTTCAGGTAGCGGCCGACCAGCACTTGCTAACTGCTTCTGCTTCGGGCTCCTTCTCGGCAAGAAAGACTGATGTAATGGTGTTGGCTGCATGTTTTATACCCCTGAAGTCCTGACGTCATGGAAGAGGCGACAGCATCTGATGCAGAAATCCCAAGACTCTGGTATTCGGGCTGACAGAGCTACCTGCAGGCAGATGAGCCAAGTGTGATGACTGCAACAATTAAACATGAAGAACATCTGTACTATGTTCTTCATGTTTCACTGTTGCAGTCATCAAACTTGGGTAGATTCCCAAAGCTGCAGGGTGGAGGCAGTCAAGAAGAGTTGAGGCTGGCTAGTATGCCTTGTAGGACTGCTGTTGCAAAACCCACCCTGGATTTGGAAAAGGTAGGCAGGTGGTAATGTTTGGTGAAGGTGTGTACAGAACTCCAGGTAGCAGCTTCCAGGATGTCCATGGTAGGGACTCCGCTGAGAAATGCTGTACAGGTGGAAATTGCCCTAGTGGAGTGTGTTCCGACCCCCTGAGGGGTTGGTTTCCCATGGTGCTTGTAGCAGAAATGGATGCAGTGTGCTATCCATTTGGAAACTGTTTGCTTTGAAATGGCCTTGCTCTCTGCCCCTGAAGCAAAGCTGACTAGTAACTGGTCAGATTTCCTGAAGGTCAGTCTATCATGGTAGAATCTGAGCTGTCTATGCACATACAAGGAGTGCAGGATCCTTTCCCCTTTATTTTGAGGATTAGGGAAGAAGGTTGGCAAATGGATAGACTGGTTGAGAGCCACAATGGACACCACTATAGGCATAAAAGAAGGGTTAGTCCTGAGGGAAACCCTGTCAGCATGGAACATAATGACTGGTTCCATAAGTGCTTGTAGCTCAGACACTCTTCTAGCTGAAGTGATGGCTAGAAGCAAGACTATTTTCTAGGAGAGGAATTTTAACTCTCTGACACTGCAGGCTCAAAGGGGGGTAAGCGTGAGCTTTTCCAGTACAAAGTGAAGGTCCCAAGCAGGGGTGGGTGCTCTCCTAGGTGGCCTTAAGTTGATTGCCCTTCTCAGGAACTGTTTGATAAGAGGGTGAGAGAAGAGAGGTGGCTCAGTGTTGCAATGAGCCGAAATGGCAGAGGCATGGATCTTAATGGAGGAGAAGGATAGGCCTCTTGAGTAGATCTGCTAAGTAATCCAGGATTAGAGGCAGGGAGGGCAGAGTGGTGTCTTCTCCTTTAGACTGAATCCAGGAGCAGTACCTTTTCCACTTATCAGCATAGGATTTCCTTGTACTGGGTCTTCTGGCTTCAAGAATGACATCCAGCACCTGCTTGCTTAGGTTGGTTACTGGGGGGAAGAGTTCAATGAATAAGCCAGGGAGCAAGATTTAAGGTTTGCAGTTGTGGATGCAGGATGACCCCCCCCCCCCCTGCTGAGAGAGCAGGGTTGGGTTCTGGTGTAGGTGCCAGGCTGCTCAGGAGTGGGTACCAGTGCTGGTGTGGCCAGTCTGGGGAAATCAGAATTGTCCTTTGTCTGTCCTGTCTTATCTTGAGCAATACTCGTGGGAGAAGGGGCAGGAAGAATAGGCATAGATTGAGAGATTTGCCCAATGGAAGGATAGGGCATCCACTTTCTGGGCACTGCTGTGAGGCATCCTGGTGCAGAATTTGCTGACCTGGGGATTGCAGAGGGAGGCAAAGAGATCCACCTCTGGGATCCCCCATTTCTGAATCAGAAGGTTCAAGGTGCTGGGCTGTAGTTGCCACTCATGGGTCTAGGAGATTTCTGCTTAAGTCATCTGCCAGTGAGTTTTGTTTACCTGGCAGGAATTGAGCTTGCAGATGGACCTGCATGTCAAAGGCAGTGTTCCACAGGGCCATGGCTATCATGCAGAGTGGGTACCACCCTGCTTGTTGATGTACCACATAACTGTGGTGTTGTCTGTTTTTATTAACAGGTGTCCTGGTGAGAGTAGGGATTTGAAAGCTGTCAATGCATGTTGCACAGCTAGCATATATTTTTGGTTGATGTGCAGATTAATTTGACTTGGGCTCCAGTGGCCTTGAATGCACCTGCCATCCATGTGGGGCCCCCAGGCATAGTCTGATGCATCTGTGGTTAGAGTCTGGGCAGCGTGGTGTTGAGTAAAGGGTCATCCTTTGTTGTGGTTGCATGCTGCTGCCCACCAAAGAAACTCCATTCTTAGACAGGGCATTATAGGAATGAGAGTTTCCAGGTCCTGAGACTGCTGGCACCAAAGACTTTTTAAGTACCACTGAAGTTTCCTCATATGCAGTCTGGCATATGGAATTAGTAGGATGCATGAGGCCATGAACCCTAGGGCCTGCAGGATTTTCCTTGTGGATAGCTGGGTTTTGGTGGCCATTTGAGTAAAACACTGTCAGATAGGCTTGTTTTTCTGGAGTGAGGAATGCCATCTGGGATGGTGTGTCCAAGCTTGCTCCCAGGAATACAATCTTTTGAGTGGGGACTAGTTTATTTCTTTTCATTGATGGTGTAACCCCAGGGACGTTAGAAGGTTTTTTACAAATGTCAGATGCTGCAACAGCATTTCCTGACTATCTGCCTGAATCAGGCAGTCCAAGTACGGGTGCATTTGAATATTTCTCTGCAGTGAGCAATGGCTAGAGCCAGGCATTTTGTGAATACTCTGGGAGCAGTGGATAAGCCAAAGGGAAGTGCAGAGAACTGGTAATGCATAGATCCTGCCCTGAAGTGTAGATATTTCCTGCATGACTCCCTTATAGGGATGTGCAGGTAGGCTTCTTTTAAGTCTAGGGTGACTAACCAGGCATCTTTGGCTAGCATAGGCAGAAGCTGCTGCAGGGTGAGCATTTTGAATTTTGGTACCACCAGGAAGGTGTTGAGAATTGAAAGATCTAGGATTGGGCACAAAGTGCCCTCTTTTCTGGGTACCAGGAAAAGTCTGGAATAAAATCCTTTACCTATCTGTTCCGCAGGAACAGGCTGAATTGCTCTTATAGACAGCAGAGAATGAACTTGGTTTTGTGCCTTTGCCCACTTGTTTGGAGGAAGGTCTGGGAACCCTTTTGGGGGTAGCAGTGAGTGGAAGTAAAATTTGTACATCTGGAATACAAAGTTGAGGACCCATCGGTCTTTGGTAATGGAAAGCCAGTTTTTTGCATGAAGGGTAAGTTTTCCTAGCAGTTGGGCAGAGGTGGGGAGTGGAGTTGAGAAGTCATTGGGAATTCTTTCCGTAAGGGGGTGGTTTAGCACTCCCTGCTTTAGAGGTGGAGGCACTCCATTGCTTAGATCTCTGCATACCCTGAAACTGTAGTCTGGGGGGGGGGGGGTCAGTTTCCCATGGGTCTAGTCTGAGATGGCCTAGAGGGGGCTGGAAAGGACCAATGTTTCGAGGGGCAATGCCTACTGAATCTAGGAGGCTGTACTTGCAAGAATTCTTGGACTGTCTGGATGGATTTAGCTTTTTGTTCCATCTTAAGAACCTCTTCTGCTTTTGTGCCAAACAGATTGTCCTTGTTTGAAGGAGCATCTAATAACTTAGATTTGACATGGTCTGGCAAGGTCTGCTCCTTAAGCCAAGCATGCCTCCTTCTCAGTACAGAACCAGTGACTGCTGCCCTGCAAGATGCTTCTATGGCATCAAAGCCATACTGCAATGTATGCTTGCTGACTTGGCTTGCAGAATGCATAAGCTCATGCAATTCTTTATTTCTGCACAGTCTGTAAAGGTAGCTACTATTTTTTTGCTTAATAAGTTCCATAACATGTTGTTGGTACTTCAGCATGTGAAACTGACAATTCAAAGCCCTAATGGTGAGAGTTGCACAATACCTTCTTATCCCATCTGTCCAAAGCTCTAGAATTCCTGTCTGAAGGGGTGGGATTCTTAGCTGTAGCTGCTTTGATACCTTTAGGCCCCTGGGAGATGAACTCTCGGTCAGCAGTAGGATTTCAGAAAAGGAATTTGTGGGAGTCAGGTACTCTGTAGTACCAGTCTAGTTTCCTAGGAGCAGGGGGGTAAAGTATATGTGGTTAAACTGGATTCCATAAAGACATCAAAAACGCCCAAGACTGGTGTTATTGATAAAGGTCTACGCTGTGGCAAATCTAGAAATTCTCAGAGTCTCTTTTTGGACTGAGGATAATCTTAGCATTTCCACTTATGTAAGGTTTCACCAAAAGAAAAATCCTCTGGAGGAGAAGCAGAGGGAATGGATTCCTCTGCATCTGAATCCTCATAAGCAGATATGGGCATGTCTTCATAATTAGATTTCTCAGAGTCATCGGACTCTTGGCCTGTTAAAGCTGCTGGGGACAGGTCTCTCTCTCAGCAGGGAAAAGCTGACTTCCCCTAGTCATCATAATAAGGTCTTCTGCTATTTTAAGCATTTGATGTTGTGGCGAGGGAGCAGGTGCATGTGCTTTGGTCATCGTTTTTTTTAGGCATAGCACATACTCTTGGCCTTAGAAACTCGCTAGTTTTAGACATAACTGAAGATGCGAAAAGTAGTCGGTTGAGTTGAACATCGGTAGTGCAAAGTACTTCCTCAGAAACCGGTGCCTGCTCAGCAGCTCCGGACCCATCCAAGGTAGACACATCTGCAAGTTCTGTAGTCTAAGAAGAGTCTTACACATAACAGACTCCAAATGGGTCTCGGATGAGGCCTGTGAATCCACTGAAGCTGGCATCCGGGGCAGCGAAAGCACCCGAGTGCCAGCGAACTGGCAACTGCCTTAACGGAAGTGTCGTCAGCAGCTTAAACCTGTGCAGTCTGTCTTTATCCTTACATTTTTTTGGAAGATCGGTAGTCAGATGGCTTATCAAAGCCATATCGGAATACAGAGATAGAGAACAAAAGTATTTAATGACCATAAGGGCCCAATGTAGTTCGGGTGTTGAACAAGGCACAAAACTGACAGCAAGGTACGTCGTGGTCTGGGTCTAAACAGGCAATGCAGTAAGAATGGAAATCTCGGTGTGGTATTTGCTTTCCACAGGCAAGACCATTGTCAAATTTTTCTGATATCGATTAGGGCAAGAAAAAAAAGAGTCCCCAATGTGGTATTTAGCATTAGAAGACTTCAGGATAACTCAATTCAGAAACAAAAACTCAGGTGGCGGCCGACCGGCAGTCGTGCAAACTGCTTCTGCTTTGGGCTCCTTGGCATGAAAGACTGATGTAATGGCGTCGGCTGCCTGTTTTTATATCCCTGACGACCTGACGTCAGTACTGGAGCGGCAGCAACTGATGCAGAAATACTAAGTCTCTGGTATTCAGGCCGACTGAGGGCTACCTGCAGGCAGATAACCCAAGTGTGATGACTGCAACAGTGAAACACGAAGAACATCTACCCTTCACACAGCCAAATTGTTAGAAGTCAAGTCATTTATTGTTGTTTATGAGGTAAGTTACAATACATTCCATTGTTTTTTTTTTAGATACAGCAACCCATAAATGTAGGTTAGCATCACAGACCAATGACTATTGGAAATTCTTGTTTAGCTATGCTAAGAAGCAAAGGAATTACAGCAAACATTGATCTGAACTTATTCAAATATCAGCACCTATTTAAACCCAACAAGCACTGTCAATATACTGGCAAACAAATTTAGTGCTATTTTTACCCTAAAAACTTCTTTCCAAAGTCCACATATCCCTTAGATCAAATCATCACAAAGGATTCTGAGACCAAAAATACTTTGTCCCTGGGGCCTGACAACAATATAACTGTCTGTTTAACAAGCAACAGAAAGCATGTCAGCACAGAGCAACTCCAACTGTTTTACCCAAACTTAACTATAGGTTTTGTCCCTGAAGTTTGGAACACCTCAGTGATAATACCACCCCACAAGGGAGGCTCTGTCATCATCATCTGTGGGAATTATAGACACATTCAACAGACAACTCTTATCTACAAAGCAATGCATTATAACTGACCTTATAAACCAAGATATGAAAAATGTAATCAGACTTGACAAACAGCAGTTTGGCTTTGCCAAGTGAAGATCATGCTTAATGAAGCTGGTTAGCTTCAAGAGCATTAGTGACTTGTCAACAGTGATCATACTGTTCACATATTGCATCTTGGCCTGGTCAAAGAGTTGCACACAACACCCAATATGTTGACATTACAAGCAAGCTCAATAACCTTAAAAATAGATCCCCATGTGGCAAGATGGATAGAAAATTGGCTAAATGAACAAATCTGCACAGTATGGGTGGCAGATGCCTCATCAGAATGTATAAAAGTAACCCAGTAGTGCACCCTAGGGCTCAGTTTTGGGACCCCTACTTCTTGGCATTTACTTTTCTGGTCTCCAAATTAGAAACCAAGATCTCGTTAACTATGATGCAGATGACAGCACACAGTGTTATTATCAAGTCCACCCTCGGATACCTTAACCTTCTGCAAGAAATTACATACATAAATAACTAATGTATTGCAAATGGGCTCAAACTAAATACATAAAAGTGCAATAATGTCACATCTAGCAGATAACCCACAGTACAGATAATTACTCATTTCAAAATGAAATTCTTCAAGGTCCTTTGATCATTGGGCTAATTCATTTTCAATAATGTGATAATAGCAGCTAGAAAACCCTGTCTATAACACAGCTAACTTCCAGAAGAATATAATCCAGACCTAGAGATTATAGATTTGATTAGACTACTTATTGTGGGATGTACGTCACTGTACATATCAAACAACTACAAATACCCCAGAGGCTCCTATCTGAAAAGATCGCTTTAAAAGACCCTTTGCTACAAAAACTAAAAGCACTACCTCTTTACTCATTATTGCACAGACCCTTGAGGGGAGGAGTCATTAGAGACCCAGCTGTCCTGGACCTCTCATCTCTACAAGTCTAATATCTCTGCAAATACCAGAACCAGGAAGCTAAGGCTTCACCATGATAATGGATCTTAAAACCACCATCTCGAGAAAAGACTGCTCTTGCAGATTAAGTAATAGTCATCTTTTCAAAGGGGACAGAAATGATTGGATGGGGATTGAAAGATTCACCTTGAGCCTGACTGGCTTAGATCTCTTAGACAAGAGTACATCAAAAGGGAGGGTACTGTCAAGGCATAAATTGTCATGGCACTCAGTTGCCTTGAAATTCCCAGGAATCCTGCGAAACAGCAAAAACATACACAAAAAATGTGAATAACATTAAAATGTGTACCTTTTATTGACAGAGTGACGTGCTTGCAACAAGAACAGATATTACATTTGTAATTAAAATTCTAGCTAACATCATAGGTTTGAGAAATCATGAGAAAGCTGTAATGATCTATGTAGCTTTGATGGAAAGTGAATTTGTGGCCCAGCTTAAAGAATGGACATCTAGTTGTGACAAGTAGTAAAACTGAAAGCCACATCCCTAGTTCGGGAATTACTGCACTGGTAAGCATCTTAGGAGTAATTTGTAAGCATCATTGCAGGGGGGAAAAAAAAAGACATCTCACTGCAAGGCTGTTGATACAAAAGTGCAGGAGTACATCAAAACAAAAAGTAGAAAAGTTTACTTACCAAAGTCAGCATTAGAGCCAACATAGAACTATGCAATGCTCTATCATATGAAAGTCTGCATATAACTGATTGGGGGGTACAGTTTGAGAGCAGAAGGCTGTCAAATATGGAAGTAGAAGAGTCTCAAGCTGGTTAACTGCATTTAATTAGATGGACCTAACATGTTCTGATAGAATTCAGTTAGCATTAGAATTCTGCCAGTAGTAAAAGCAGAAATAGCGATGTTTATTACTGTGGTAAAATACACAGGAAGGCCTTTACTAAACATTAATAATGTTGTAGGCACTGAATATTAGTCCAGTAACATTCAACCATATTTTTTACTTTTTAAAATCAGTTGGAGGTTGGCCTGTAGAGTGGAAATTAAACGAGAGAGTAGTGGGCCACTTTGTAAAACACCTAATGTACAAGTACTTTTTAGTACTGTCAAATTCTTCTCTCAACACATTGTCATAGTCTATTCATATGCAAAAGAACACAATAACTAACTATCTTAAAGATGCCAACAATTTACAAAAATATAGCTATGACTAACCAGGGTGACAAACCCTTCCACTGTGAACATGAACAAAGGAAAGGGCACCATGCACAAGTTACCAAGGGCAAAATAAAAATGACCAAGTAAGCCATACTGAGAACAGCAAATTTAAATGACGAGATCTTCTGCCATTAGTAATATTAAAACCAACGTTGACTATACTGCAACAGTAATTGTATCACATATCCCACGAAGTCCATTCAACATAACTCCAATGCATAAAAACTTGGTGCCTGCCCACTGCCTATCAAGGCTACATACCATGTATGAATGGAAGCTATACAAACTTTTTTATACAGAGCAAGCACAACTAGTCAGCCACAAAGACAAGCTACAAAACTGCAAAAGTATCCATATAAATATAGAACAGTATATTATTAATGGCCTATATACAAAGTACATGTTTTCCCAAATCCATAGTACATTTCTATAAAATTAGCCCTTCCCTTCCTCATATTAAAAACAACAAGACTAAGTATTTCTCCCTCTGTGTGGCGTAAAGGTGGCAGTACTGTTAGTTAGACATGTAACTCACTGTTGAGTGGGAAGCTCAGGTTATGAGAACAGGAAACCTGTCATCACTGAGTTTGTTAGTTCGGGTCAGTTCCTGCAGCCAAGAAATGATGTTTTAGAAAAATACACAAATTTAGTTACTTTCTGTAGTTGAAACACACAACTACCCTCAGACTATTCATTTTCATTTGAAGTTGACAAAGGAGAAAGTTCACAGAAAGTCACTGAAAAATGGCACTGTGTGAGCACGTTAGTCACAATTAAGACAGAAAATGAGAAAAAAAATGCAAAAACCCTCAGTTTCTTTTTTACACTGACAAAAAGAGGGTCCTTCCTGTAAACTCCTGCTCACTTCCAACAAACTTCAAAGCTGCACAGTGAAAACAATGTGGGGGGGGGGCACAGTTTCACTGTTTTAATGGTTTCCTGTTTTGCCTGTCTTGAATTAACCTTGATGGGTTATCATAAATGTTCAAAAAAAAAATGTGCAATGCCTTTCTCCAATGTTTTTCACAGTAAGCAATAACTCAGAGTACACTCATTCTACGCTAATAACCAGAGCACTTTAAGGAAAATAAATGCAGTAAAATGCTATATTGTGAGGAGGAGGAACCTTAAAAGAACAACAAAATCATGCAAGTCTCTATGGAAGCTAATCTGATGCAGGAAATTGAACTACTCAGAGTGATGTTAACAACTTCAGTACTCACATAAAACATTACAAGTCATGAAAAGTGTTTTTCAGTTTCGGAGTACACCATTATTAAATGGAAAGCAAAAAGGATTAAGTACTAAGACTTGTCCTGACTATAAAAACCACTACTGGGTTACACAAAACTAAAAGCATAACCTTAACCTGCAAAATACCATTGGTTTGTAGAATGAAAGGACGGACAAACCTCAAGAAGCAAACAAGCTGAATTTCTCCTACAGTCAAATAAGGAAAGTAGACAGTCTTCCAAGAAGAATGGATAAATCAAATAAGGAGATGCCTGATGATGTCGTGAGAGAGAGCGAGAGAGCGTGTGTGTGAGTAAGAGTGTGTGTGTGTGTGTGTGTGTGTGTGTGTGTGTGTGTGTGTGTGTGTGTGTGAGAGAGAGAGAGAGTGAGTGAGAGAGTGAGTGAGAGAGAGAGTGTGAGAGAGAGAGAGAGAGAGAGAGTGAGTGAGTGAGTGAGTGAGTGAGTGAGTGAGTGAGTGAGTGAGTGAGTGAGTGAGTGAGTGAGTGAGTGAGTGAGTGAGTGAGTGAGTGAGTGAGTGTGTGTGTGTGTGTGTGTGCATTTGTATGTAGATCACTGGAGATATTTTTGCATATGCCTCGTCATCAATTCAATGCCTGCTGTCAGCAAATGATGTCTTGTTTTTTACCTTTTTATTGACAGGAGTTTGTCCTCCACTCTGTTACTGTCCAGCGTATCTACAGATGGTCATTATTACTTAACATGCTGGTTTACCTACAAGAGAGATAAAAGAAATTAATTTTCCAGCATTTTCTGTCTACAGTATCACTTAGCGCAATAAAAGTCACTCAGAGGGGCAACTAATCATCCAGTATTCTTGGGTCCCTACCCTAAGCCTACAAACAGTACATACTTAAATTATGTGCAACTGTAGAGCAGTGGCAATCTAAGGCAGTAATGTCAGCAGAGTGAAGATAAATTATTAGCTCTCATGTCTCAAAAAGATCTTTGAAATCCAAAGATACCTCTGAAAGTCAATATATTCAGTACTATAATCACCAACTTCATTAACATTATTCACAATATTTATTATCTAGAGGAAAACATGTACTTGTACTAAGCCTTTATATCACTCTATATGTAAGGAGCTCTATTACTACTGGTATGTACACTGGGCTTTTGCTACAAAAATGTTTAACTGGCACTTTCTGTTCATGTTTTCTTCCGCCCAGTGGAACTTTCCTCGGTCAGCAAACAAATAAATAATATCTCAACTGTTACATTCAATGTCAAAAAGAACCAGAACTCGCTTGTAGTATGACACCAGTTTTTGTAGTTTCATCTCTGCATTACTGACAATATCACTCTTTCTCTAAAGTCACACTAAGCTATACAAAACTGTTTGTACTTGCCAAGAAAAGGTGCACAGGTGACCAAAGATCAAGTAGGCAGAATTAGAAACTTTGTTAAGTAGTTTAACAAGTCAACCAGAATATTCAGAGGCATCCAACTGATTAATAACTTATTAAAAAGGATGCTTATGACCCAAACACTACCACATGCTGTATGCTTTTCTACCAAATGAATAATACATAGCCATGTATACATAAAGCAAAACTTTGCTGTTTTGTTTTTTTCTTTGCACAACACTTCTATACATTTTAGATTTATTTTAAGACATTGCTGGGGTGGCCTGACAACAAATGATACTTTAAAAATTTGTTTCTGCAGTTGTTAAATTGTACTGCTAACTACATGTCACCAGGGTGTGTGTGTGTAAATCAAACCTCAGAAGGTGTGTGTGTGTCAACTACTTGGGCAGGGACATGAAGCACTCGGACAGAGAGGGTGGTGGAGGTCTTGACATGGTCACTCAGCTGAGATACCAACTCGACAGCTGTGCCAGTCGGAGTCTTACTGGGGATCTGGAGGAAAAAGGGAGAAACCATCTCCAGACTGACTGTGATCTCTGTGTGCTCTTAAGGGAAATTGCACTTGATGCAGACAGCTGCATCTGGAAATACTGTGTGTGTACTTGTCATCCTCCCAGTGAACGTCACCCACTGGTGCTAGTGGTGAGGATTGAAGCTCCTTGATTACTGTTGCCAGTGGTGGGGCATCACACTACAGTTTTTTTTTTTTTTTTGTGCAGGAGGGGAAAATACACCAACGTACTGCAGCCTTGCCTTCTTTTCCTCTCAATCACGCCACAAAATCAATTAAGTCACTGGTGTCACAGATTTATTTTGCAAAGCCAAGCAAATATTCTGCCATAGCTGAGTAAGCAGCTCAGAAAACTTGATAACTCATGCTGACAATGTGAATGAACACAGGAAGATATTCCTAGGGAAGTGTTTTATTCTTTCACAGAAATGCCTTAGTACTGCTGAATAAATATGAAATAGTTTAATTTGTTTAAATATTGTATATAAAAGGGAATGGATAAAAATGTGTAAAACAGCAGCAATTTAGAGTACTCATCTCCTTAGGTGACTGAACAGAGTAATACAATGCGATAGAATAAGAAACCATGCCAGACTGACTTCACCAAGTGAAAAAGGACCATTTAGATGAGAAACAAAATCATGTCAGCAAAGCAATATCCTGTGTGCAGGCAGGTAGAATGTCAGTTAAAGGTAAAGCAGGGATAATATGTCATGGTATAAATGAATAACAGGTTATAAAAAGCTTTTGTTTGCTGTTCACTTTCACACTGTACAGGCCATTTAAGTGTGCTGCAGGCCAGATGGTATAAATGAAGACTTTCATCTTTATGCAGTAGAGAGAAATGTGTGAAATCGCTGCATTAATTTGCTCAGTTATTCGCACTAAGCACTGGAGTTGGGGTCATGCTACAAAAAGCGACTAGATGTACTGCAAAGCTTTTTGACTATACAAAACACAGGCCTACATGAGACTAGCAGACATAAAATGGACTGTAAACCTTGTACTTATCTGGAAACATCCAAAGCCAACATGCTGTCGTGTGTAAGATATTCAAAGCCTTTGAACTTAACTTGAAATGGTCAAACTATGTGCTCTAGGTGTTACCTTATGTTATTTATGGGGGAGGAACTGCTTATCACTTTACAGATACCACCAAACAAATCTCTGAGAATAAACAAAGAATACTTTAATGAAGACTAGCATTTCGCTATCATTAGTTTCCTGTCTGTATAAACAGTACTGATGGCACAGTGGATAACATTCAAGAGTTCTAAGTGCCAGGGTTCAATCTTGACATACACTGTGTTAGAGGACTTTTTATAGGCGGGCACTTCCTTCCCACCTGCTAAAAAACATGCTGGCTGATCCATTAATTAGCCTAGCTAACAATTAAAATATCACTGTTCAGTAATATTCACAAAATAATCCCCACATTTTCACATACAAAAACATGCATTAAAAAAGCATAAAGAGTCAAAATGAGACTTGTACACAGTGCTGTAGCTTACTGCTTTACAAAAGGGGATACATAATTTATCAACTTTTATAGAATGAAAATAAATGAGATTACTGCAGCTAACTGCAGACCAAATGAAACAATACTGACAAACGATTTAATGCAAGCCAGTGAGCATGTAATGTTTACCAAGCCCCCCCCCCACCCAGTTAGCAAGTAATCAGGACCTTCAAATGAAATTCAGAAACATAGTAAAATGCATATCCAAAAAGCATACTTATTGAAGGCCAAAGTGATAACAGTTAATGCCTCTAACCCATTCTTGGTCATATCCAATCATACAAACCCCCCCCCCCCACTTTTGCACATGGGGTCGGGGTGTCACTTCAACAGTGACAATCCTATACAAGGTAACAAGTACCCTGCCATAAACTTGTGTTTTGTATGCCATAGTACCTTGTATACTGGCATACAAAACTGCCCCTAGACAACACTAACTGAATCGTGGGTTCAAATCGGTTTCACTGCTCATTTCTTAAGAATTACTACAGACTGAGGAAGATGCATGTGAAAACCATTACAAGTGCTTATGAAGTGATATTAAACAAAGTGCCAAGATAGTCACACAAGAAAACTACATGAACAAACCACCACTAGGAAATAAGTAAACCAGTGGTCAAGCTCATCTGAGGAGTCTAAAGAAATCAATGCGACAAAATTTAGTAGGGTGAAAGAGCTCAATGACAAATAAATGTAACATTAAAGGTATAAAGTGGAGTGCCTATTATTTTGCCAACATGAGAACTGATTTGGCAACAGCTGTCAAAGCCAAAAACATAAAAGTTACTATTCACACATGCAAATGAAAGAATAAGCAAAAACATAAATCAAACATACTGCAAGGCAGTTAAAAATCTTCACAATGGCAGACTACAATGCCAGGGAACTCACAGTCGATAAATGTCAAAGCAGCTACTGAGCACCTTTACATAATGTACAGCTCCAAACATGACACTACACGGTTAGCCATCATTCAGAAACATATCCCCAGCACAGCACCCAAAGATCCAAACAAGCTCAAGGCATACACAATCATCATAAAACTGGCAGGCATTGAAAAGTACAGAATACATTGTCAAGCAGCAAAGATACCACAACCATATACTGGAACTCTCCTTAACTTTATTTTTACACACAAAATTACAGCTTTAACCCAATTAGAACTCTCCTATAAACGATTACAAATTTTCTCTTCCATTGCAAAGTAAACCTTATCCAGAAATGCAGTGATCAAACAGCTGAAGAACCGAAATCACTGCACTGAGCTCCACCTCCAACTCTCAAATGCTTCCAATTACAGAACAATATCTGCTGCTTTGTGCTCTTAGCAGACCCGCTAGCTAACACATCATTGTAGCTTGCTTGAAAAGTTGCACGGACTTCTTCAAAATTAAAGCGTCCTCCTTCAGGTGGCCCTGATTTCATGACACTGGCCAAAAATTTTTGAATAGCACCAGTATGGGACTTTATTTACCTTCCAACTGTATATGTTGCTTTACAAATGTGAAAATATGCATCTATAATTATTTTATTTTAAACATGCACACAAATTTTTAATGATATATATTGCTTTTCATAGAGAATATCCAAACATAAGCAGTGTATGTATTACACTGTACATTCTCCACTTTTACTTTAAATCACTGGCTGATTTGAACAACCAGTTTTGTATTACCAGTTCCTGGGCTAGATCTGAAAAAGATTACCACACCAAATCACTTATCTGGTAAAGGCATTGCAAATAAACTTATTCTGACACTGACTTCTACTACAGTTTCAGTTGAAGAACAGATGTATTCCCCTAGGAATAATCACAACAAAGCTGTTCACTAAATTGGCCACACTTCGGTAAGGCTATTGTTGAGAAAGCCTCTGTCAAAACTGGACCTGTGACAATGGAAATTTCTGCAAATAAAGAATTACAAAAAACTGCAAGAACATGTACTTCAAGCCAAAGAATGCAACTGCTTCAGGGCCAGTTTTTACTTGTTTATTTTAATTTAATTATTGTTAAAAAAGGCCATACTTATTGTGTAATAACATACACAGCTTATCCACTGCGTAGCACCGAATAATGTCTAACATAAGGACTTGTGCCCTCATGGCAAAAACCTATAAACCTGAATGCAAGCATATAGTTTTCTAGGAAACCAGTTATCTTGTGGGCTCTCCGTGACAACAGGAATTACTGCCAACACAGCTAGCTGGAATTCTGTAAATAATTATGTCATTTGTCAGTATCAATCTGAGTTATACAAGATGCTTGTGTTACAAATGTATTAGAACTGTATGCCATGTGTATAGCAAACTGATTTCTACAGATGTTTGTTGAAAAGGTATTTGTAAAGTGTTTGCTTAAAATGTATCCACAGTGTGCCCTACAGGAGACAACAGAAATGCATATGCCCTTTTGCAACCGTTTAAATGTATACGTTTAAACTGAGGAGACGAAGTTTAACCACAGTCTAGCAAACTTTAAAATATAGCTGAAATTAAATCACTTTACGGGCTAGCCAATAAAGATGCTATCTCACAGGTTTAAATGCAGCCAGACACACAAAGTCTACAAGTAGGAAGCTTTCTGTATTGTCTTTAAGGTGAACTAATTACTTCTCTGGAAACATGGAGGCATGAAACTGTTTTATGACTTTCAGCTCCTGCCACAGATCTGAGCAAAAGCCCTTGTGCATATTTTTACAGGTAGGTGCTAAATACTGCCATCTTAGAGCAATGGGGGTTTGCATGGGAAGTAGAAGTCAGATGACCAGAAGTGATGACATTCTGCAAGCTATTGCAGAAATAATATTTTTGGTATTATTTTGAGAAATCTCTCTGAGACTGAGCATTCTGTATTCTGTCTTGGGCCTGACAACAAGAACCACCATTCACCATATTATCTGCCTTGCTCTTTAAAGTAAGTAGGGAAAATACAGTTGTGTAAACTTACCATAAATGTAGATGTTAGAGAGTGTATTCACTGTTGCAGTCATCACCTGTGGGTTATCCCTGCTGTGTTAGCCCTTGGCCGGCCCGAATACCAGAGTCAATGTTTTTGTGCGCCGGCTGCAGTCGCCTGTAGTCTGTCATCAGGTCATCAGTACTATAAAGCAAGGGAGCCAGCATCATTACATCAATTTTCTTGCCCCAACCCATCAGGAGCACAAGGGAAAGAGAAGTGGTCCTGTTGGCTAACAGCCAACTTGGGAAGCATGTGTCCCCCTAGGGGAAGAAGTGAAAAGGGGGAATGGAGGGAGGGAACCAGACTGTAACAGTGAATACACTCAACCAACTATATTTACAGTAAGTGTACACAGCTGTACTATGTTCTTCATGTTTCCCTGTTGCAGTCATCACCTGTGGGAGGATTCCCAAAGCTAAGGTAAAGGGTGCAAGGACAGGTAGAGTCCTAGGTATGGGGTCAGGAGGCCCTGCAGAATTGCAGAGGCAAACCTTGACCTAGACTTAGAAAAGAGAGGTAGGTGGCAATGCTTTGTAAAGGTATGGACAGAGATCCAGGTGGTCGCTTCCAAAATGTCCCTGGTAGGTACTCCTCTGAGGAATGCAGCAGAAGTGGATGTTGCCCTAGTGGAGTGGGTGTGGATCAATTTAAGGATGGGTTTCCCATGTAGTCTATAGCAAAAATGGATACAGTGTGAGATCCATTTGGAAATGGTTTGTTTGGAGATTAGCTTCCCCTCTGCCCCTGGGGCAAAGCTTACAAGAAGCTGGTCAGTTTTTTTTTGAATGGTTTAGTGTGGTCTGGATACTATCAGATTTCAATTCTGTTGAAGCGGCAGGTTCGGAAGGAGGTAAGGTTAGTTTCTCTAGCACAAAATTCAGGTCCCAGGGAGAAGTAGGAGGTCTTCTGGGAGGCCTGATATTAGAAGCCCCTCTGAGGAATTGCTTAATCAAAGGGTGAGAGAAGAGGGGTGGATCTGAATCATAACTGGCAGAAATGGCCAAGGCATGGATTTTAATAGAGGAGAAGGAGAGGCCACGATTGAGCAACTCTGCTAAGTAACCCAGGATGAGAGGGATGGAAGGTTGGGAGGTACTGCCCCCTTTTGATGGTTTCCAGAAGCAGAATCTTTTCCATTTTTCTGCATAAGATTTTCTTGTGCTGGGCCTTCTGGCCTCTGCGATGATGTCCAGGACCTGTTTGCTTAACAGTGACTTCTTGCTAGTTTTTAGTGTACGAGCCATGCTGAAAGTTTCAGAGTCTGTAGGTCTGGGTGCAGTACCTTCCCCCCCACTCTCCGGGGTCAGGAGGTCTGACGTTAGGAGAAGCAGCTTTGGGAGCTGTAAGGTCAGACTGCATAGTAAGGAGTACCAATGCTGTCTGGGCCAAACTGGAGTGATGAGTATGGCCTTTGGTCTCTCCTCTCTTATTTTATAGGTTGATAGGTTGGTACTAGGCTATCAGCCCTAAGACCTATGCAAGCCTAGCCATAACAATTCCCTGGAAATTTCTTCCCACAATATTTACTTCTTTGGGCCCCTATCTAGCAGTGAGACCAACAGGAAATTTGATCCCCGGGGTGAATTTCCTACCTCCCATCCAATCATCAAGGTTCCTTTGGAAGACGGCCAATGAGGCGCTCTGCTTGACATGTATGGGCAGTCTATCCAAGAGTATGGGGAGTCTCTGGGTCAGGAACCTATCCCTCCAGCATGTTTTATTCATTGTGATAAGGTTTAGATCCCTGGAGTGTGTGGCTCTGAGGGATTGGGATTTCTTTAAGTGGAGCATGTCCAACAGCTCAGGGTTTGACATAGCCTTGTATGTTAAGCAGAGATCGCCTCTGAGTAGACGATATGCCACAGAGTATAGATGGAGTTTTTTTTAGATGGTCAGCATATGGCATCTGCTTTAGGCCTATGATTCTTTTAGTGCGGTATTTCTCTGGCCTTTCCAGCTGTTGCAGATGTCTTGCGAGGTACATACCAAATGGGGCATTATACTCTATAATGAATCTAATGAGGGATGAGTACAGTGGGACAATGACCTCTTTTTCTGGATGAAAAGCCCTTAGTGATGATGTGCCACATAGGATTTCCTGACTGTTGTGGCGATGTGGTTATCGAAAGTGAGACCATTGTCCACTTGTGTCCCCAAGTCTCTCATCCCACTTTCAATGTTTACTGTTCTGCCTCCAATGTGGTAGTTCATGGGTACATGTTTTTTTTACAAAGGGGATAACTATACATTTCTTGGCATTAAGCTTGAGCCCATGGCTCTGGCACCAGGCATCTGTTTCTGTAAGGCCCTTTTGTAGAATATCCACATAATTTGGGGATTCTATAATGGCTCCCAGTTTGCAATCATCTGCAAACTTTGTTAGCCAGAGTCCCTTAGTGTTGGCTTGTACTTCAGAGAAGTAGATGCCAAACAAGAGTGGTCCCAGGACTGAACCCTGAGGTACTCCACTTGTCACTTTGTCTGGAGCTGGATTCTGAGTCTGCTACTTTTACAGTCTGGGTTCTGTCAGTAAGCCAGTTGGCAACCCATCAAGTGACGTAGGGATTTATGCCTAGCTTAGTAAGTTTATCTATGATTCCAGAGTGGGGGATGGTGTTGAAGGCCTTGGTGAGGTCCAGATAGGCTGTATGGACTGCCTTACCCTCGTCAACAGCTATGGAGACTGATTCGAAGAAGTCAATCAGATTCAGGAGACAAGATCGGCCCTTCACAAACCCAAACTGGGTGGGGTCCAGTGTTTGAAGGTTGCCAATGTCTTTGTTTATAAGTTCCTGATAATGCGTTCCATGCCCTTGCAGATCAGGCTTGTCAGACTGATGGGACGGTAGTTCCCAGGATCCAAGGCGGATCCTCCCTTGTGGAGCGGGACAACTGTAGCTGTGTGCCACTCAGTGGGCATGAAGCCTGAGGTGAGGCTATGATTAAACAGGACACTTAGGTGGGGTGCCAGTTCATTTTGTAGTTCATGTAGTACACAGCCTGGAATGTCATATGGTCCCATGGATGCTGCATTCTTAGCTTTGGAGAGTGCTATTTCTACCTGTGTGGCTGTGATCATCAGAATTTGGCAATCTTTTGGTATTGAGATGGGCCCTTTAGGGGTTGAGAGGGGGTGAAGTTGGCACTATACTGATCGGCCAGGATATTGGCAATATCCTTGGGATCAGTATATTTAATGCCATTCTGTTGTAGCTCAGAGCAGATCTGAGCATTGCCATTTAGATTTTTGACATAACTATAGAATGCCTTGTGGTTGTCTTTCAAATCTTTGGCAATTTTATTTTCGTAACTAGCTTTTGAGGATTTTATGAGGGATCTCAGTTTCTTACTGAGGCTGGTGAGGGAGTTTTTTGCATCCTGGGATTTTCCTCTATTCTGCAACAGTTTCTTCCTTCTGTTGTATAGTTTGTTTATAGCAGGGGACCACCAGATTGGCTTCCTTTTTTTTTTGGAGAAGATCATCTTGGTTCTATTTGGGATGGCACAATTCATGCACGAGTGGATGTGCTCATACAGTACCTTAGTGTAGGATTCTGCAGTCGAACTTCCAGATCCTGTCTGCCTGGGTGTTGAGAAGTTTGTCACTTCTGACTTCAGTAGCATGAAGTTGGCTTTGGAGAAGTTTTTTAAGGAGGTTTCCTTACTGGGGGGTGGGGGTGTGATGTGGATGTCAAGGGTGATTTGCTTATGGTCAGACCTGACCAATGAGGGGGTGACCATTGGTGTGGAGCATCTGTCTCCCATGTTGGTAATGACCAGGTCTAGGATATTGGAGCCCCTGGTGGGACAATGGATTAGTTGATCCAGGGTGCTGGAATTTATAAATTCCAAGAACCGTTGGGAAAAGGAGTTTGTACCCGAGTAGTTTTCCCAATTAATGGCAGGGTAGTTGAATTAGGGTGTTTGCTTGTATCTTAATATTTTCCAGTATGTTTAGGAAGGTGTAGTGAGAATCTTGGGGTATGGTGGGGGATCTGTAGCAAGCTACAATTTGGACTGCAGTCTTACCTAGTGTTAGTTGCACCTGGAGAATTTCAGATGCATTGTGTTGGGCAACTAGCCTGGAGGTGTGAATACACCTTTAGTGTTTCGGTCTTGGTTTTGTGACCGAAAAGTGTGGTACGAATTGCAGCCTGGTATTGCAGGGGTGCTCTCTGGACCCTTGAACCAGGTCTCAGTCACTGTACAGATATCGATGATCTCCATTTTTAGGAGTGCCTCAAGAGGGTGCATTTTGAGGTTTAGACTTCTAGCATTGAGTAGCATTACCTTCAGATTTTGCATGCTTGTATCTGTTATGGTGGTGATTTTATCCTTTGAACCTTGCCTAAAAAAGTCACTGTAGGGGTGGCAAGAGCTTTAGCCAGTAACCTGAATCCCAGGGGTGACAGGTGCAGACCATCTCTGGCAAAGCATCGTGGTTTGTCGATCATGTCTTCCCAGGCAGACAAATACTGGATCCCCTTTGTATGACACCAGAAGCTTAGCCAATTGTTGAAGTCAATCATTTTGTCCTTATACTGTGGAATCATTCTGGGTGAAAACAGGATGCTACTCAGGGCTAGGGTCATACCTGCCTGGGTCACATGATCCAAGAGCTCTTCCATGTCTCTTTTCATGTAGTCCAGGGAGGTACGTCTCAAGTCATTCACTCCAGCATGGACAATGACAGAGTCGTATTTGTACTTGCTGTGGAGTGACTTGAATGCATGCTTTATGTGGCAGATCCCGGCACCCAACAGGCAGCTGACTGTAATTTTCTCCCTGTTCAGCCTGGTGAGTGGGACATCAGTGTGCCTGACTAGAGAGTCACCTATGGCTAAAGTGTTGGGTACATTGTCTTGCCTTGGGGGCTGTTGTTGGGTGGCACACTGGTGTTGTGAGCTGTGTGTCACTTTGGTTGTGACTGGTGTTTGCTTGCGTTTCGGCTTCGCAGGTCCTCGTTGCTTGGGCAGGTTAATGTTAAGGGCCTCCGCATATGTGGGTTTAGTGTTTCTATGTGTGGGTGTTGATGGTGTGGGTTTTGAAGGACTATGAGTTGCTAGAGGTGTAATGCAGGTGTTAGCCTTCTCCTCTTGACTGTCTAGCACAATCTTGACTGGAGAGAGCTTTGCTTCCAGTTTGGCTATGCAAGTGCATCTCTCGCAGGTTGTAGTGTTGGGTGGTAGGAGGAGAGGATTGTCTATATACAGGAGGCAGTTGCCGCATTGCCCCAGTATGCCCAGATTCACCAGGTGGACAGGAGAAATCACCGGAAGCTGACCCTTGGACATGCCTGTTTAGATGCTTTTTTGTAAAGTTTAAGAGCTGTTTTCCCTTACCTTTGCAAGGTACTTTGCAATTGTAGGCTGTTTAGTGCCTATGATTTATTTCTCCTTATTGACAAGGAGAGCGGAGTGCTTGTATCAGTTTCAGGCTTCCTAGTGCTTTCCAGCAGGTTCTAGAGCAAGTGCTAGTCACAGGGGTTCAGATTTTAGTGCTACTACTGAGAAACCAGCTAGTTTTAAGGGAAAATTTGAAGAGCAGACTTTCTGGCAACTGGAATAGTTTAACTGTAGCCTCATAGTCCTGCATGATGTGAAAAATGTGCAAACACACGAGTTTTTAAGCCAGAAAGTTGAAAGGGATAGAAACCAGCCCAAAAAGACTAATTACAATTTCAGAGCTGGAAACCACTCCTCTAGCGTTAGATAGGCAGTACAATGCTCACCAGTCCCACTGGTAAGCAGTAGGACTTCCCTCTACCACAGCAAGGTCTGGATAGCTCTGAGCACAGAAAATAAAGTCCTGAGTCACGAAACGCCTAGGATATGGACTGGCTAGGAAAGGTGGGAAACGAGCAAACAAGATAGTATATATATATATATATACACACATATATATATATATATATATATATATATATATATATATATATATATATATATATATATATACACACACACACATATATATATATATATATATACACACACATATATATATATATATATATATATATATATACACACACACATATATATATATATATATATATATATATATATATTTTTTTTTTTTTTTTGAAACAGGCTAAAAGTACAGTTTTGTATCTACCATAAATGTAGATGTCCGATAGGTATGCATCTGCAGTCATAACATATGGGTTGTCCTGCCTCAGGCAGCCCTTCGGTCAGCCGGATTCCAAAGTCTGGGTCTGGCCTCGGCTGATGTCGCACTTTCCCCAACGTCATAGCTTCTGGGGTATAAAGGCATCAGCCGACGCCATTTTCCTCAGTGTTTCTTGCCCCAGATGCCAGGTGCCCTCTAGGAAGGCTAAATTTGGATAAATGTTGAATGTTCCAAACAGTAGCAAAATATATATATATGTATACATATATACAAACAAACAAATACACCATAATAGATTCCCCCAGCTAGCTGAAAGAGGGGTAAGCACCCTAGGAATTCCACAAAGGGGAAGGAGGGTGGGTAATCCTGACTGCAGATGCATACCTATCGGACATCTACATTTATGGTAGGTACAAAACTGTACTATGTCCTTCAAGGATGCATCTGCAGTCATAACATATGGGTAGAATACCATAGCCAAACTGGGGGAGGAGGTACTAAGATAAGGATGGTGTAGTTAAGATCCCCTGTAAAACTGCAGTTGCAAAGCCTGCTCGGGATCTGGAGTATAAAGGTAGATTGTAATGCTTGGCAAATGTATGCACGGAGCTCCAAGTAGCAGCTTCTAAAATGTCCTTGGTAGCCACCCCTCGTAGGAAAGCTGTAGTGGTGGCTGTGGCTCTTGTGGAATGAGGCCTGATATTTTCAGGAGCTGTTTTTCCATGAAAAGAGTAGCAAAAGTGAATGCAATTTCCTATCCATTTTGAAATTGTCTGTTTGGAAATTGCTTTTCCTTGCACCCCAGTTGCATATGCTACAAAAAGTTGGTCAGTTTTTCTGCTGGTTTTAGTTCTGTCCAGATAGTAGCGTAGTTGTCTGTGTACATCCAAGGTGTGCAAAAGTTTTTCTCCTTTGTTCTGTGGGTTAGGGAAGAACGTAGGCAAATGAATAGCTTGGTTCAAGGATACCCTGGATACCACCTTAGGCATGAAAGTAGGATTGGTTCTCAGAGACACTCTATCCTGGTGAAAAATAAGGAAAGGCTGCACTGCCATTAATGCCTGTAACTCGGATACTCTTCTTGCTGAAGTGATTGCCAGAAGGAAAGCAGTTTTCCAAGATAAAAACTAAGTCTGCTGATGCTGCTGGTTCAAAAGGAGGTAGTGTCAATTTTTCCAGCACAAAATTGAGATCCCATGCAGGCAGAGGGGGTCTCCTTGGAGGTTTAACATTTTTGATCCCTCTCAAAAATTGTCTGGGAAGAGGGTGAGAGAAGATAGGAGGATCCATATTGTATTCTGCTGAAATTGCTGAAGCATGAATCTTAATGGAAGAGTAGGACAGGCCATTGTGGAACAATTCTGCTAAGTATTCTAGGATGTGTGCTAGGTTTGCCACTGTGACATCTGTACCCTTGGATGTGCTCCAAATGAGGAATCTCTTCCATTTAGCTGAGTATGTCTTCCTTGTGGAGGGTCTGCGAGCCTCCAGGATAATGTCCTTGACCCTCTGAGATAAGACAGTTTGGTTAGGTTTTAATCAATTTTCCAGGCAGTTAGCTGCAGTGTTTTCAAGTTTGGATGCAGGGTCTTGAAATTGTTCTGCGTTAGAAGAAGAGGCCATAGGGGTAGAGGCCATGAGTTCGCATGAGACATGCTTCTCAGTAGCGGATACCAGTGCTGTCTTGGCCAGTCCGGAGCTATTAGTATCACCTTTGGCTGTTCCTCCCTGATCTTCAGTAGAACCTTGTACATCAATGGGAGAGGTGGAAATGCATACACTGTTAGGGCATTCCAGCTGAGAGAGAGAGAGAGAGAGAGAGAGAGAGAGAGAGAGAGAGAGAGAGTCCACCCTCCAGGCTTGTGGGTGGTATGTCCTTGAGCAGAATTTCTTCAGTTGGTGGTTGAGTGGGGAGGCGAACAGGTCTATCTCTGGCATTCCCCATTTCTTTGTTATGAGTTTGAAGATGTGTGGATGCAGCATCCATTCGTGAGCATCCGTGGTAGTTCTGCTTAAGCTGTCTGCTAGTGAATTCTCTTTTCCTGGTACGAATTTGGCCTGCAGCTGGATATTGAGATTCAGGCCTAGGTTCCACAGATCCATTGCCATCCGGCATAGGGGGTAGGAATGCGTGCCTCCCTGTTTGTTTATGTACCACATGACCGTGGTGTTGTCTGTCCTTATCAGCAGATGTCCTTGCTGGAGGAATGATTTGAATGCCTCGATTGCATGCTTCACTGCCAGCATCTCCTTTTGGTTTATGTGCAAGTTTAGCTGGCCTTGAGACCATAGGCCTTGGATACATTTGTCCTCCATGTGTGCTCCCCATCCTAGGTCTGAGGCGTCCATGGTGATGGTCTGCCTTGGTTTTGGTTTGTTGAAAGGCAACCTTCTGTTGGACTGGCAGGCCTGAGCCCACCACAGGAATTCCTTTTGAAGGCATGGAATGATTGGTATCATGGTTTCTAGACTGTGCCTGTGTTGAGACCATACATTCCTTAGGTACCATTGTAATTTCCTCATATGCAGCCTGGCATGTGGGATCAAAATTATGCAGGATGCCATGTAACCCAGGGCCTGCAGGACTTTCCTTGCAGTAAGCTGAGTTTGTCTTGTCAAAGTCATGAAGTAATCTGGAAGTTGTTTTTGTTTTTCTTCTGTGAGAAAAGCCATCTGAGTTCTTGTGTCCAGATCTGCACCCAAAAAGGTTATCCTTTGGGATGGCACTAGTCTTGACTTTTGGATGTTGACTGTGTATCCCAAGGCCTGTAACAGGTGTATGACATAGGCCAAATCCTTTATCAATTTTGTCTTGTTGTCCGCTTGTATTAGGCAGTCGTCCAGGTATGGGTAGATTTGAATTCCCTGAAGCCTGCAATGTGCAATTACTGATGCCAGGCATTTTGTGAATACTCTGGGCGCAGTAGATAAGCCAAAGGGTAATGCTGAGAATTGATAATGCTCTGATCCTGCAAGAAATCTGAGGTGTCTTCTGCAATCTGGTCGGATAGGGACGTGCAGGTATGCCTCCTTGAGATCTAGAGTCACCAGCCAAGACTCCTTGCCCAACATGGGAAGAAGTTGCTGTAGGGTCAGCATTTTGAATTTTAGCACAATGAGATGTGTTCAGTGTGGACAAGTCGAGAATAGGCCTACATTGGTTTTCTTTTCTTGGTACAAGGAATAGTCTGGAGTAAAATCCTTGGCCTTGTTCCATAGATGGTACCCTTTCTATCGCTTTCATCTGAAGTAAATTGTTGATTTGTCTTAAAGCCTCTGGCTTCTGGTTTGGTGGAAGGTTTGGCATTCTGCTCCTTTTTGGTAAAGTGTGGAAGTGAAACCTGTATCCTTTGTCTATTGTTTGCAATGTCCATGTGTCCTTTGTAATGCAATGCCAGTTTTTTGAGAATAAAGCCAGCTTTCCGCCCAAGGGAGCTTCCAGTTGTTCCCTGGTAAGCGGAATCAGAGTCAAGCCATTGTGTATGTCCTGTGGTAGTGGTTGTAGTTGCAGCTGTGGCACTACTCCTCTGGTTGGCAGGCTGCCACTGACGACCCCTGTAGGCACCCTTTGATTGACCTCTGCCTCTTGTGAGTCTATTCCTGCCCCTCTGTGCTCTGGAGGTGTCTGGAAAGGACCAATTCTTTGAAGGCCAGTTTCTGCTGAACCTCGGAGGTTGGACCTGCAGAAATTCCTTTACTGTTTGCACAGATTTTGCTTTTTCTTCCACTTTCTTTAGAATCTCCTGTGCAGGGGAGCCAAATAAACTTTGTTTCTCCATTGGAGCATCTAGGAGTTTAGCCTTGACATGGTCTGGCAAGGATTGCTCTTTTAGACAGGCATGCCTACGAATTACTGCCCCAGTCATAGCTGATCTAAATGAAGCCTCCAGTGCATCATAGCCACATTTTAAGAAATGATTACTGTCCTGCTGAGAGGTGTGTACCAAATCCTGAAGGGATTTACGGTCTAAAGGTTCAGGAGAAGAAAGCTTTTAATTCAGCTGATCTAACAAATATTCTTGGTACTGTATCATATGGAATTGATAGTTTAATGCCCTGGCAGAAAGAGTAGCAGATGTATAAACCTTTTTACCCCATCTCTCTAATGCTCTGGATTCTCTTTCAGAGGGTAGGGGATTTTTGGCAGTGGCAGCTGCAACACCTTTTGGGCCCTGAGAAATAGTTTCTGGGTCTGCAGCATAGGCTTTATACAGGTGGAAGTGAGAATCCGGGACCCTGTAATATCTGTCACGTTTGGCAGGGGCCGGGGGAAGAGAATCAGGTGCAGAACTAACATCATTATACACATCATCAATTACAGTTAGCACTGGTGGTATGGCTAAGGGCCTATGCTGGGGCAAATGTAAAAATGTCCTTAATCTTTTTCAAGAATCAGAAAAATCCAGACCCTGCCATTGAAAGTGTTTCCTCATTGAGTGCAAAGTCTCCCCAAAGGAAAATTCTTCAGGAGGGGAGGCTGAAGGAATAGAGTCTTCTGCATCTGAATCCTCATAAGGCGAATAGGCCCCTTCCTGATGGTCTGACAAATCAGATCCATCCAAGGAGTAATCAGAGGAGAGAGGTTCAGAGGGTTCAGTCCTAGGCCTTTTGTCAGGTGGAGGTTGGGAGGCCCTGTCTGGGTGAGGTTGGGAACCCCTAATTAAGGATATAAGGTCCTCAGCAAGACTGAGAATCTGAGAACTTGAGGAAGGCCTCTGTGAAGTAGATTTGGCAGGTAAAGCTTTTGAAAGTTTGGCAGCTTTAGCCCTGGAGAAGGCCTTAATAGACATAGAAGCAGGGGGCCTAGCTGCCCCACGTGCAGGTGTAGAAATGTCCAATGGAATGGTGTCGGACAATTCTTGAGCGCTAGCTTCGGTAGGGATTTCTGAAGCAGACACAGCCGGGGCCTCTCTGGCCTTGGTTGTCAGAGGTATGATTTCGGTAGTGGTAAGAACCGAGGACTCTGTTTCAGCCGAAACCGAGACACTCGTGGTAGGCCTAACCGTGGTTTCAGCCGAAACCACGGGCCACGAGTGTCGGTCCTTTTCCCTGCGTTTTTTGGCCATATGCGTAGTCGGAGTCTCCGAAGGCATTTTATATGCAAAAGCGGATCCGAAAAACTCTTCTGCAAACTCCGACCGACGTCTAAGAGCCCGTCGGTTGAAGGAGGCACAGGCTAAACAAGCTGATACGTCGTGATCTGGGCCTAAGCAAGGAAGGCAGTAAGAATGGAAATCCTTATGAGGTATGTGTTTCCCACAAGTTAAACAATTATTTACTTTGTCTGACATCGGCCGAGGCAAGAAAGAGTCCCCAACGGGGTACTTAGCTTTTCAAGTCTTCGGTAGCTGAAATCTCTGGATCTGACCGACCGGCACTTGCGAACAGCTTCTGCTTCGGGCACCGCGCAGCAAGAAAGACTGTGGAAAATGGCGTCGGCTGATGCCTTTATACCCCAGAAGCTATGACATCGGGGAAAGTGCGACATCAGCCGAGGCCAGACCCAGACTTTGGAATCCAGCCGACCGAAGGGCTGCCTGAGGCAGGACAACCCATATGTTATGACTGCAGATGCATCCTTGAAGGACATCAGTGCAATAATGCAGTAAATAAACACAGAAAAAGGCTAACACTTGAGTGTGTAGTCCTAAACAGTAAATGCAATTAAAACTCTACAAAATTAACAATTTAAAACTTTTTAAATGAAGCAAGGCAAGTGCACAATTGAAAAACGATTTAAGAGGCAGTAACACAGCAGAATAAGTATCTAGTCTACATATACAGAGAAGTCTATATATACAGAAAAGTAGCTAAAATGCCCAAATACTTCAGATGCAGTGCAACCTAGAGCACTTGAGTTGTAGCAATATTAAGGCAATTACAGTTATAATAAATGCTCTAAAATATACTCTATATTTCCAAAATGTTTGAGAAGCACAGTCAGAACATAAGGAAATTCAGGCAAAAATTTTTTTTTTTTTTTGGTAAGGAAAAAAGGAGAAACAGAAGGCCTTATCAAATGGTCTCTCTATATTAGGTAGAATGAGCTAATGACACTAGACTGGGAGGATTTTGATCGGAACCTTGGGAATAAGGGGCAGAGGAGGGTATGCATACACAACGAGGGAGCTCCAGGGGAAGGGTCAAGGCATCCGCCTTCCATGCTCGAAGGTGATACTCCCTGGTACAAAAGTTGTGCAGGTGGTGGTTGAAGTGCGAGGCAAAGAGGTCCACCTCTGGGGTCCCCCACTCAGGTGATTTGCAGAAAGATTTCTCTGTGGAACTGCCATTCATGGGTGTCCAGTAAGTTTCTGCTTAGGTGGTCTGCCAGTGTGTTGTTGATCCCTGGTAAGTATTGGGCAATCCGGTGTAGCCCCATGGAGGTGGCTGTAAGGCATAGACTCATGGATAACCTGCCCAGGGGGTAAGATTGGGTGCCCCCCTACTTGTTGATGTACCACAATACTGTGGTATTGTCTGTTTTTATAAGGAGAACCGCTGGTCTGAGATAGAGTTGAAAGGAACTTAGAAATGAAGGCAGTGCAAAATGCTCTTTCTGGTTGATGTGCAAGTGAAGTTGTTGATCATTCTAAAGCCCTTGGGTACACCTGCTTGCTAGGTGAGCGCCCTAAGCTATGTCTGAGGCATCGGTGGTGATGGTCTGGACAGAAGGGCGGAGGATGAAGGGAAAGCCCTTGGTCATGGCACAGACCTCTGCCCACCAGAGAAATTCATCCCTTATGCAAGGAATCAGTGGGAGAGTAGTCTCTTGGGACTGGAGTGCGCTGACACCAAAGGTTCTTAAGTACCACTGAAGCTTTCTCATGTGCACCCTGGTGAGAGGGATGAGAAGGATGCAAGATGGCATGTATCCCAGGGCTTGCAGGGTCTTTCCTCACAGTGAGGTGACTTCTGGAAGCCAGCTGGGTGAAGTAGAGAGGCAGGAAGCTCTGCTTTTCTGGGGATAGAAGGCCATTAGGGTTTGTGTCTAACACAGCTCCCAGGAAAACAATTTTCCTGGTAGGGTTTTGCTTTGATTTTTTCTTGTTGATGATAAACCCTAGGGAAGTTAGGAATTTTTTGACAAAGAGAAGATTCCTGGAGCAACTTTTCTTTGGTGTTTGCCTGAATGAGGCAGTTGTCCAGGTAAGGGTAAAACTGTATATTTCTCTGCTTGCAGAATGCTATAGCCGGGGCCAAGCATTTGGTGAATACTCTGGGAACAGTAGATAAGCCAAAAGGTCAGTACAGAGAACTGAAAGTGCCGATAGCCTGCTAGGAAGCACAGGAATTTTCTGCATGATTCTCAGATGGGGATGTGGAGGTAGGTATCTTCTAGGTCTAATGTCACCAGCCAGGCATTTTGTGAGAGCATAGGCAGGGGCTACTGCAAGGTTAGCATTTTGAATCTGGGTATCACCAAGGTGGTGTTCAGTTTGGATAGATCCAAGATGGGGCACCAAGTGCCCTCTTTTCTGGGAACAAAGAATAGTCTGGAGTAAAACCCTTTTCCTGTTTGATCCGGAGGGACAGGTTCTACTGTTCTCAGGGATATTAGTGTTTTAATGCCTCTGCCCACTGGTTGGGGGGAGGTCTGAGTACCCTCTTGGAATTGGGAGGTTTGCTGAAGGAGAATCTGTATTCCTGAGAAATTATTTTTAATACCCATTGGTCCTTGGTTATAGACACATAATTGTCCCTGAAGAGGGTGAGCCTTCCTCCTAGTTTTAGATGAGTGAAAGAAGGGCAGAGGGAGGAGGGGGAGTGATTGAGAGTGTTTACCATAGAAGGTTGGCTTAGAACTCCCTGCCTTAGAGGTGGAAGGGATCCATTGTTTGCTTCTTTGCTGCCCAAGTGATAGGGGCCTGGATGTCCTGTCCCTGCGGGGCTTACTTCGGCCCTGTCTGCTGGGTTCAGGGAAGGCCCAGTGTCTAGAGGATAAATTTCTGCTGAATCTGGGTGGTTGAACTTGAAAGACATCTTTTACTGTTTGCATAGATTTTGCTTTGCCTTCCATCTTTTTAAGCACCTCTTCTGCTTTTTCTCCAAACAGGCGTTCCTTATCTAGAGGTGCATCAATAAGTTTAGACTTGACATGATCAGGGAGAGGTTATTCCTTCAGCCATGCATGTGTTCTAATAACAGATCCTGTCACTGCTGCCCTGCTAGAGGCTTCTAGGGTGTCATCCACATTGTAATGAGTGCTTGGCCACTTGACCAGCAGAGTGAAGTAATTCTACCAGCTCTTTTATGTTGGCACCATCAGGAGAGGTAGCAATCTTCTGATTTATTTGTGCAAAGGTGTGTTGTTGATATTTTAACATATGGAACTGACAATTGAGTGCTCGGACAGCTAAGGTTGCAGAGGTGTATACTTTCTTACTCCATCTGTCCAGAGCTCTGGAGTCTTTGCCAGAAGGAAGAGGGTTCTTGGCTGCTGTTCCTCTTCAAATGCAGAATAATCAGATTTCTCAGACTCTTGGTCTGTCAATTTCTGGAGAAGGAAGCCTTTTTTTTTTTTTTGGGGTGGGGGCTTGAGTACATCAGATAAGGGAGATGAGATCATCCACCATTTTAAGCATTTGAGTTTGGGGTGGGGGAGCAGTATCAAGACGGTGGCTAGAAGGAGATTTCTTAAGAGTGGCCTGGCTTCGAGCCATGAGAGAATCCGATTTCAGAGAAATGGTAGTTCAAAGAGAAGACATCATTTTTTGTCTAGAATTGGTAGTGCAAACAGTCTCCTTGGAAGCCTTTGCCTGAGTCACGGCTCCAGACCCAACTAAGGCAGAGACAGCCAAAGGCTTGGAATATGAATTGGATTTCTCTGGCATACCGGCATATCCAAAAGGGTCTTGGCAGAGGCCTGTGTAGAAAGTGAGTCAGGCATCAGGGGCTGTGAAAATGCCTCACTGAATTCAGGAGCAAGTACAGTTGTATACACTTACCATAAATGTAGATGTTCGAGCGTATTCACTGTTGTAGTCATCACACTCGGGTTATCTGCATTCAGGTAGCTCTCAGTCGGCCTGAATACCAGAGACTTAGTATATCTGCGTCAGATGCTGTCACTCCAGAACTGATGTCAAGTCATCAGGGGTATAAAAACAGGCAGCTGACGCCATTACATCAGTTTTTCTTGCTCCAAATGTCAGGAGCCCCCAAAATAGGGAGCTAAGTTATGGTGGGGAAAACACCATCAGTAAAAAGTAAATACCAATACCTCTGAAAGGGGTGAGTAATAGCAATAGAGAGGAAAGAGACAGAGAAAAAACAGGGGGTTGGAGGGAGGGAAGCCAGGCCTGCAGCAGTGAATACACCAACATCTACACTTATGGTAAGTGTACACAACTGTACTATGTTCTTCATGTTTCACTGTTGTTGTACTGTACTATGTTCATGTTTCACTGTTGCAGTCATCACACTTGGGTGGATTCCCAAAGCTGAAGGGTGGAGGCAGTCAAGAAGACTTGGGGCTGGCTAGTATGCCTTGCAGGACTGCGGTTGCGAAATCTGCCCTGGACTTGGAAAAGACAGGCAGGTGGTAATGCTTGGTGAAGGTGTGTACCGAACTCCAGGTAGCAGCTTCCAGGATGTCCCTGGTAGGGACACCCCTGAAAAATGCTGTAGATGTACAGGTTTCCCTAGTGGAATGTGTTCTGACCCCCCTGAGGGTGTAACAGAAATGGATACAGTGTGCTATCCATTTGGAAATTGTTTTGAAATGACCTTGCAGGTTTCCTGAAGGTCTTAGTCTTATCAAGGTAGAATCTGAGCTGTCTGTGCACGTCCAAGGAGTGCAGGATCCTTTCCCCTTTATTTTGAGGATTAGGGAAGAATGTTGGCAAATGGATGGATTGGTTGAGAGCCACACTGGATACCACTTTAGGCATGAAGGAAGGGTTAGTCCTGAGGGAAACCCTGTCAGCATGGAAAATAATGAAGGGTTCCACAGCCATAAGTGCTTGTAGGTCAGACACTCTTCTAGATGAAGTGATGGTTAGAAGCAAGGCTGTTTTCCAAGAAAGGAATTTTAAGTCTGCTGATGCAGCAGGTTCAAAGGGGGAAGCGTGAGCTTTTCCAGTACAAATTTAAGGTCCCAAGCAGGTGTGGGTGTTCTCCTTGGTGGCTTAAGTTGTTTTCCCCTCTCAGGAACTGTTTGATAAGAGGGTGCAAGAAGAGAGGTGTTGTAATGTGCCAAAATGGCTGAGGCATGTATCTTAATGGAGGAGAAGGACAGGCCTTTGTGGATTAGATCTCCTAAGTAATCCAGGATTAGAGGCAGGGAGGGCAGAGTTGTGTCCTCTCCTTTAGATAGTATCCAGGAGCAGAACCTTTTCCATTTATCAGCATAGGATTGTCTTGTACTGGGGTCTTCTGGCTTCAAGAATGATGTCCAGCACCTGCTTGCTTAGGATTGCTGGGGGAGAATTCAAGGAATAAGCCAGGCTGCAAGATTTAGGGTTTGTAGTTGTGGATGCAAAATCTGTCCCTCCTGCTGAGAGAGCAGGATTGGGTTCTGGTGTAGGTGCCAGGGTGGCACCAGTGACCGGCTGTGCAGGAGTGGGTACCAGTACTGGCGTGGCCAGTCTGGAATAATCAGAACTTACCTTGATCTGTCCTGTCTTGAGTAATACTCTTGAGAGAAGGGGCATAGATTGAGAGATTTACCACTGAAAAGATACGGCATCCACTTTCCAAGCCCTACTGTGGGGATTCCTGGTACAGAATGTGCTGAGCTGGTGGTTGTAGGGGGAGGCAAAGAGATCCACCTCTGGGGTCCCCCTTTTCTGAATCAGAAGGTTGAAGGTGCTGGGCTCCAATTGCCACTCGTGTGGTTCTAGGAGATTTCTGCTTAAGTCGTCTGCCAGTGAGTTTTGTTTGCCTGGCAGGAACTGAGCTTGTAGATGGACTTACATGTCCAAGGCCATGTGCTACAGGGCCATGGATAGCTTTCAGAGTGTGTAGGAGTGGGATTCCCCCTGCTTGTTGATGTACCCCATAACTGTGGTGTTGTCCGTTTTTATTAGCAGTTGTCCTGGAAAGAGTAGGGATCTGAAAGCTGTTCAGGCATTCTGCACAGCTAGCATCTCTTTTTGGTTTTTGTGCAGATTAACTTGACTTGGGCACCAGTGGCCCTGAATGCATTTGCCTTCCATGTGTGCTCCCCAGGCATAGTCTTATGAGTCTGTGGTTAGGTCTGGGTGGCATGAGGTTGAGAAAAGGACAGTCCCTTGTTGTGGAAGCATGCTTCTGCCCACCAAAGCAACTCTGTCCTTAGACAGGGTATGATAGGAATGACTGTTTCCAGGTCCCAAGTTTCCTCATATGCAGTCTTGCATATGGAATTAGCAGTATACTTGAGGCCATGAACCCTGGGGACTGCAGTATTTTTTTTTGCCGATAGCCTACTTTAAACAAATTACTACCAGAACCCAGCTATCAGATGGACTTGATTTTCTCTTCAAAGGTAACCTTGATGATTGGATGGGAGACAGCAAATTCACCCCTGGGATCACGTCAGTCGCCCTGCTAGACAAGGGTCCAGGGAAGTAAATACTGTGGGAAGAAATAGCCAGGGAATTGTTATGGCTAGGTTTGTACAGGCCCTAGGGCCGATAGCCTAGTACCAACCTATGAAGTCAGGAATGCCATATGGCATGTGTCCAAGCTTGCCCCCAAAATACAATCTTTTGACTGGGTACCAGTTTTGATTTCTTTTCATTGATGGTGTACTCCAAGAAGAGAAAAAGTGTTTCACAAATGTCAGGTGCTGCAACAGCAATTCCTGACTGTCCGCCTGAATCAGGAAGTCGTCCAAGTACAGGAAAATTTGGATATTTTTCTGCCTGCAGTATGCAATGGATGGAGCCAGACATTTTGTGAAAAATCTGGGCACAGCACATAAGCCAAAGGGAAGTGCAGAGAACTGATAATGCATAGATCCTGTCCTGAAACTTAAGATCTTTCATGCATGACTCCCTTATGGGGATGTACACATAGGCTTCTTTTAGGTCTAAAGTGACTAACCAGGCATCCTTGGCTAGCATAGGAAGAAGCTGTTTAAGGATAAGTATTTTGAATTTTGGTACCACCAGGAAGGTGTTGAGAATTGATAGAGCCAGGATTGGGTGCCAAGAGCCCTCTTTCATGGGTACCAGGAAGAGCATGGAGAAGAATCCTTGACCCCTCTGTTCTACTGGAACCGGCTGAACACTTGGCTCTGAGCCTCTGCCCACTGGTTTGGAAGGTGGTCTGGAAACCAGCTTGGGGTTGGTAGTGAATTGAAATCAAATTTGTACCCCCTGGACACAACGTTGTGAACCCACCGGCCCCGTGTGATGGACATCCAATTTTTTGCATGAAGGGTAAGTTTTCTTCCTAGGGGCACAAGCAATTGGGCAGGGCTGGGGATTGAGTAAAGAAGTCATTGTGATTTTTTTCTGTAAGGAGGTGGATTACCACTCCCTGCTTTAGGGGTGGGGGGGCACTCTATTGCTTAGATCTCTGCATACCCTGAGACTGTAGTCTGGGTGGTCTGTTTCCCCTGGGTCTGGTTTGAGAAGGCATGGAGGGGGCTGGAAAGCACCAGCGTTTGGAAGGGCAATGCCTATTGAATCTAGGGGGTTGCACTTGTAAGAATTCTTTAACAGTCTACACAGACTTATCATTTTCTTCCATCTTTTTAAGAACCTATTCTGCTTTGGTGCCAAACTGTCCTTGTTCAAAGGAGCGTCTAGTAACTTTGATTTAACATGGTCTGGCAAGGTCTGTTCCTTGAGCCAAGCATGTCTTCTCAGTACAGATCCAGTGACTGCTGCCCGGCAAGATGCTTCTAGGGCATCAAAGCCACACTGCAAAGTATGCTTACTGACTTGCAGAGTGCATAAGCTCCTGCAATTTTTTATTTTCTGCACAGTCTGTAAAGGTTGCCACTTTTTGTTTAATAAGTTCCATAATATGCTGCTGGTATTTCAGCATGTAAAACTGATAATTCAATGCCCTAATAGCAAGAGTTGCAGAGGTATTTACCTTCTTACCCCATCTGTCCAAAGCTCTGGAATCCCTGTCTGAAGGATTGGGATTCTTGGCTGTAGTAGCCTCGATACCTTTACGACCCTGGGAAATGATCTCTGGGTCAGCAGTAGGATTCTTGAAAAGAAATTTGTGAGTGTCAGGTACTCTGTAGTACAAGTCGGGTTTCCTAGGGGCAGGAGGTAAAGTGTCAGGAGTAAGACTGGATTCCATAAAAACATCCAGGACAGGGAGTATTGCTAAAGGCCTGTGCTGAGGCAACTCTAGGAATTCTCAGAGTCTCTTTTTAGACTGAATATAGTCTTGGCATTCCCAGTGGAAATGCTCTCTTAAGGTATGAAAAGTTTCACCAAAAGAAAAATCCACTGGAGGGGAGGCAGAGGGAATGGATTCCCCTGCATCTGAATCCTCATAAGCAGATAAGGGCATGTCTTCATAATCAGAAATCTCAGTTATCGAACTCCTGGTCTGTAGAAGCTGTAGGGGACTGATCCCTTTTTCTTTTAGCAGGGCAAGGCTGACTTAATCAGTGTAATAAGGTCTTCTGCCATTCTAAGCATTTGTTTCTGTGGCATGGGAGCAGGTGCATGCACTTTGGTCGTCTGTTTTCTAGGCGTAGTGCATACTCTGGGCCTAAGAAACTCGGTAGTTTTGGTTAAAAAAGAAGTAGTCGGCTTGAGTCAAACATTGGTTGAACGAAGAACTGCCTCAGAAGCTGGTGCCTGCACAGTGGCTATGGACCCATCCAAGGTAGACATCCGCAGGTTCCATAGAGAGTCTCACGGCATACCGGACTCCGAATGGGTCTTGGTAGAGGCCTGCGAAGACAATGAAGAGGGCATCAGGGACTGCGAAAGCACCCGAGTATCAGCGGACTGACTAGCTTAATGGAAGCGTCATCGGCAGCTTTGGACCTATGCGGTCAGTCTTTATCCTTATATTTTCTCGGAATATCGGTAGTCGGATGGCTTACCAAAGCCATTTCAGAATACAGAGAGAGAGAGCAAAAGAATTTAATGACAAACAGCCCAACGACAAGACACAAAACAGACAGCGAAGTACGTTGTCTTCTGGGTCTAAACAGGT
This sequence comes from Protopterus annectens, assembly GCF_019279795.1. NCBI lineage: Eukaryota > Metazoa > Chordata > Ceratodontiformes > Protopteridae > Protopterus > Protopterus annectens. Next base: position 82,156,534 of record NC_056728.1, read on the forward strand.
GATGCAGTAAGAATGAAAATCTCTGTGAGGTATTTGCTTTCCACAGGCAAAACAATTGTTAACTTTTTCTGACATCGGGTATGAAAAAAAGGATCCCCAACAGGGTACTTAGCTTTAGAAGACTTCAGGATTATTCAATTTGTAAATGAAAAGTCAGGTAGCGGCCACCTGGCACTTGCGAACTGCTTCTGCTTCTGGCTCCTTGGCAAGAAAGAGATGTAATGGCATCAGCCGCCTCTTTTTATACCCCTGACGACCTGATGTCAGTCCTGGAGTGACAGCATCCAATGCAGAAATACTAAGTCTCTGGTACTCGGGCCAACTGAGGGTTACCTGCAGGCAGATAACAGAGTGTGATGACTGCAGCAGTGAAACACGAAAAACATCCGATGACTTGTTTAGCGGTAGCATCGTCAGAAGGCTTAGCCTTGTGCGGCCTGTCTCTATCTTTACATTTTTTGGAATATCTGTGGATTGTTGGCTGACCGACACCTTATCGGAATTCAAAGACAGAATATGAAAATAATGGTCGACAAAAAGAGCTCTACAGTGAATGGTTCTCGCATTAAAAGAGGGCACAGAACCGGCAATGAGGGACGTCGTGGTCTGGGCCTAAACAAATGATGCAGTAGGAATGAAAGTCTCCATGTGGGATCCACTTTCCACAGACAAGACAATCGTTAACTTTTTTGGACATCTGTTAGAGCAAGAAAAAAGGGTCCCAAACAGGGTACTTGGCTCTAGATGTTTTCTGCTGAAGTTTGACTTCTGGTAGCGACCCACCGGCACTCGTGCAAACTGCTTCTGCTACGGGCTCCACGGCAAGAAAGGCTGCTGTAATGACATTGGCTCCATTGCTTTATAGTACTGACAAACTGATGTCAGACTACAGGCGACAGCAGCCGGTGCACAAAAACACCGACTCTGGTATTTGGGGTGGCCGAGGGCTACCACAGCAGGGTTAACCAATAGGTGATGACTGCAACAGTGAAACACAGAGAAAGTACAGTTGTGTACCTACCATAAATGTAGATGTTAGAGTGTATTCACTGTTGCAGTCATTACTCTTGGGTTATCCTGCTGGCTGGCTACCCTCAGGTCGGCCAGAATTCCAAAGTCAAGGTTCGGCGTCGGTTGCTGTTGCGTCTTCCCTGACGTCAGTGCGCCAGGGGTATAAAAGATGCAGCAGATGCCATTTTCTTCAGTTTTTCTTGCCCCAGATGTCAGGTGCCCCCAAATTAGTAGGCTGAAAAAATGTCAATAAAAATGCATGCACAAAAATAACATTTCCTTCATCTACAAGCAAACACACCAAAAAGGTTGTATAGGATGGAGAAGTGCAGATAAGTCCCAGCAATGAAAAGGGGGATGGTGGGTGAGTAACCTGGACTGCAAAAGTGAATACACTTGAATATCTACATTTATGGTAGGTACACAACTGTACTATAATAACTGAAGAAAGAACACACTCTGCCAGGTAAAGCACTCTTATTCAAAAGTCAGAGTCATGTACAAAAAGAAAATAAAGAGTGCACCATCAGCTGAAATACGAACTTGTCAGCAAATAACTCCAAATAACAGTCTATTGAAAGAAAGCTTCGTTTATTCCAAACGAACAGGAGCTGCAGCAAGTCATAAAAGTTAGCGCTTTGGTTGACACTAGCTTCTTCAGACATAAAGACCAAGTAAATCTAGCTCCTTTTAAACACATGTTCACATGATGTCATAATTAACTTAAAGAGACAAACATTCATAGAAAAAAGTACTATTTAAAATCATGTGTTATTGACATCCTGTACTAAAAACATTACAGACATTAAAAACATGAATAGATCAGAATGCATTTTAATAAAAACATAAAGAGATAGTGGTAGTAATGAATAATAATAATAAAATAAATGAATAACTCTAATGATTTAAGGGTCTGGAAGCTAAGAAAGGCTTGATGGAAAGCCTTTCATTGAGTCCAAACTTGTTTGCCTGTAATTTCACAATCCACTTGCCCTCTTGCTCTTCTACTCTATTTTTGACATTGCCTAACCTATTGCCTGTCTTTACCAACTCAAGAACATGAAACTTGAAGGTGTGGTTGTCACCAACCTCAACAACATGCCTAGCTAATGCATTCAATGCATTACTCCTGGATATTGCGTACATGTGTTCTCTGATCCGTTCTCTCAGGGATCTGGTGGTCATGCCCACATAAAACATCCTGCAGGACTGGCATTCAGCCAAATAAACCAGATTCCTTGACTTACAAGTTGCACAATGTTTGAAATCATAGCTTCTTTGTGTGACAGGATGTGTGAACGCATGGGTATTGGCTATGTATCTGCACTGATTGCAGGATGAACAAGCAAAAGTGCCAAGCCTTGAACATGTGCTGTCATTAGTATGGACTCTATCATAACAAAGTAGCCTATTCAATGACATCATGTTCTTATAAGCTACTCTAGGTTTGTTGTCTACTAGAGATCTAATGTTCTCATCGATCATAAGAAGGTTCCAATGTTTATGAAAAATATCCAAAACATATTTGTTCTTGTTGGTATATGGAATGGTGATCCTATTTGTTTGAACCCTGGACGTATGTCGGGTAGATGTACAAGGAATGTCATGTTTCTTAATAGTGGGCATAGCTACGTTGTCCCTTCTCAGATCACCTTCAGAAACAGCTGTAAGTACAGAGTTCCTGTTGTATCCCCTTGTTGTAAAGTTATCTAATAAATCTTTCGTGTGTCGTTGGAAGGCAGTGTCAGTGGAGGTTAATCTAGAGACTCTGGTGACCTGATTCTGAACAATGTTCCTATATATGTGCTGGGGATGCATGCTGTTTCTATGAAGTAGATTATTCCTCCAACAACTCTTCCTGAACAGTTCTGTTTCAAAACCATGACTTGTCCTAACTATACTCACATCTAGGAAGTCTATATGTTCAAGAGAATAAGTAGAATCAAAACTCAGAAAATCAGTTGTTCCATTAAGATAGTGTACGAATTCTAAGAGATGTTCAGTTGTTCCTCCCCACAATAAAATGACATCGTCCACAAATCTATTATAAAATAGTAATGAGTCAAGAAAAACAGAGTCCTGATTAAACACAAATAGCTGTTCCCATTGTGCCAGCACCAAATTGGCGTAGGCGTTGGCACATGGAGTGCCCATCGCTACGCCTTTGGTTTGTAGGTAATAAGAGCTCCCATAACATAACACATTGTTTTCAAGAACGATCTCAAGTAAGGACACACATCTATCAACCATATGCGTTGTCAAATCACTCTTCATCAAGAAATCTCTCATGTATTCCAAACCTATATTGTTAGGTATTGAGGTAAAAAGAGACCTGACATCCAAGGTTACTAATATGCACGTATCATCGATAGGAAAAGACTGTATGAATGTCGCTAAATTCTCTAAAAAATTGGTAGTGTCTTTCAAAATGTGCTTAGTATTCAGAACTACTGGTTTCAAAATTTTATCCAAATAAATCGATAGCGGCTCTGTCAGCCAACCCCTGCTGGATACTATTGGTCGCAAGGGTGGATCAGTAACATTTTTGTGTATTTTGGGGAGGCCTCTAAAAGATGGTACTAGAGGCTTATCAACTACAAAATACACATATAAACCATTATCAATGACACTAGTCAGTAATAAATCGTATAGCATGGCATGAACATTTTTAATGGTATTATTTAAACTGTGTGCAGAAATAGGTAAATAGGTATCTGCATCAGATAACATTGCTATCATTTTATCGCTATAGGTGGAGTTGTCCATAACAACGACAGCTCCACCCTTGTCTGCTTGTCTAATAACAATTCTATCATTCCTTTTTAGGTCATCTAAGGCATGTTTCTCTTGTTTAGTCAGATTCATAAAATGAGGTTTAGCTTGACTATCATTGTACAGCTTGAATAAATCATCCTCTACCGCTTGCTCGAAGGCTTCTAACAACGGATGCGAAGGAGGAATAAAGGTGGAAGGCTTTTTGAAAGCAGTATGTTTATGCACTGCTTCATCATTATTACCATATAATAGTTTAAGTGCTAAATTTCTAGTAAACATTTTCACATCCACAACGATGTCTGTGACATCATTACCATGGGAGGGAATAAATCCTAAACCCTTGTTAAGAATAGACAATTCAAATTCACTCAAGCTATATTTAGAAATATTAACCACTAAACAATCTGAGTCACTAGTTTCAGGAGGTAAAAAGTTACCACTTAGGTTTTCGGTCGCCATACTTTCTTGGTGTGTGGTGTTTCCTCTTCCACGAATTTTCTCTTGTTGGTTCTCATCAACGGCGACCAAGTCCTTTTCTCCTGGGGTCTGAAAGGTAAGGGAAAAGAAGGAAGGCCCTCCCCCAGTGCGAAGAGCTCTTCTTCATGTTGAGTGACAAAAGAGTCAATGGTGAGCTGTTTGTTACGTGACTCACTTAGTCACGTCTCTAGATTAACCTCCACTGACACTGCCTTCCAACGACACACGAAAGATTTATTAGATAACTTTACAACAAGGGGATACAACAGGAACTCTGTACTTACAGCTGTTTCTGAAGGTGATCTGAGAAGGGACAACGTAGCTATGCCCACTATTAAGAAACATGACATTCCTTGTACATCTACCCGACGTACGTCCAGGGTTCAAACAAATAGGATCACCATTCCATATACCAACAAGAACAAATATGTTTTGGATATTTTTCATAAACATTGGAACCTTCTTATGATCGATGAGAACATTAGATCTCTAGTAGACAACAAACCTAGAGTAGCTTATAAGAACATGATGTCATTGAATAGGCTACTTTGTTATGATAGAGTCCATACTAATGACAGCACATGTTCAAGGCTTGGCACTTTTGCTTGTTCATCCTGCAATCAGTGCAGATACATAGCCAATACCCATGCGTTCACACATCCTGTCACACAAAGAAGCTATGATTTCAAACACTGTGCAACTTGTAAGTCAAGGAATCTGGTTTATTTGGCTGAATGCCAGTCCTGCAGGATGTTTTATGTGGGCATGACCACCAGATCCCTGAGAGAACGGATCAGAGAACACATGTACGCAATATCCAGGAGTAATGCATTGAATGCATTAGCTAGGCATGTTGTTGAGGTTGGTGACAACCACACCTTCAAGTTTCATGTTCTTGAGTTGGTAAAGACAGGCAATAGGTTAGGCAATGTCAAAATAGAGTAGAAGAGCAAGAGGGCAAGTGGATTGTGAAATTACAGGCAAACAAGTTTGGACTCAATGAAAGGCTTTCCATCAAGCCTTTCTTAGCTTCCAGACCCTTAAATCATTAGAGTTATTCATTTATTTTATTATTATTATTCATTACTACCACTATCTCTTTATGTTTTTATTAAAATGCATTCTGATCTATTCATGTTTTTAATGTCTGTAATGTTTTTAGTACAGGATGTCAATAACACATGATTTTAAATAGTACTTTTTTCTATGAATGTTTGTCTCTTTAAGTTAATTATGACATCATGTGAACATGTGTTTAAAAGGAGCTAGATTTACTTGGTCTTTATGTCTGAAGAAGCGTTGGGTGTCAACGCGAAAGCGCTAACTTTTATGACTTGCTGCAGCTCCTGTTTGTTTGGAATAAACAAAGCTTTCTTTCAATAGACTGTTATTTGGAGTTATTTGCTGACAAGTTCGTATTTCAGCTGATGGTGCACTCTTTATTTTTCTTTTTGTACACAACTGTACTATGTTCATCGTGTTTCACTGTTGCAGTCATTACTCTTGGGTTGAATCCCAAAGCTGAGGAAGGGCGGCTGGGCTAAATAGGGTTAGGAGAGGCTATGAGGCCCCACAGAACTGCAGTGGCAAAGCCTGCTCTGGAATTAAGAGTAAAGAGGTATTTGGTAGTGCTTTGTGAAGGTGTGCACTGAACTCCAAGTTACAGACTAAGATATCTTTGGTTGGTACTCCTCTGAGGAAAGCTGCTGAGGTGGCTGCTGCTCTGGTGGAATGAGGCCTAATGCCCTTGGGCACTGATTTGCCATGTTGAAAATAGCAGAAACAGATGCAATTGCCTATCCATTTAGAAATAGTCTGTTTTGAGATTGCCTTTCCTTGTGATCCTGCAGCATATGACACAAAGTTGCTCAGTCTTTCTGAAAGCTTTAGTTCTGTCCAAGTAGAAGCTTTACTGCCTGTGCATGTCCAAAGAATGCAGAATTTTCTCACCCTTGTTCTGTGGGTTAGGATAAAAGGTAGGCAAGTGAATGGTTTGGTTAAGGACCACACTGGACACCAGCTTAGGCATAAATGTAGGGTTTCCCTCAGAGAAACCCTGTCTGGATGAAAAATGATGAAAAGTTCCACAGCCATGAGTACTTGTAACTCCAAGACTCGCCTTGCAGAGGTTATTGCTAGGAGCAGAGCTGTTTTCCAGGATAAGAATTTAATATCTGCTGTTGATACTGGCTCGAAAGGAGGCAGTGTCAGTTTTTCCAAAACATAATTGAGGTCCCAGGCCGGAATTGGTGCTCTTCTTGGAGGTTGAATGTTTTTGGCCCCTCTGAGGTACTGCCTTATTAAGGGATGACAAAAGATAGGTGGTTCTGTATTGTAATGGGCTGAAATGGCAGAGGCATGAATCTTAACTGATGAGAAAGAAAGGCCTTTGTTTAGCATCTCAGTTAGGTATTGTAAAATCTGAGGGATATTTGGTACACACGTGTCACTGCCTTGTTCCTGGTTCCAAGCACAGAATCTCTTCCATTTTTCTGCATAAGATTTTCTGGTACTGGGCCTCCTGGCCTCCAAGATAACATCCACAACAGCTTTTGAAAGAGGAGTGTTCTGAATGGCTATATTATCCGCCATACTGCCAGATTTAAGGTCCTGAGTTGGCTGTGCAGGATCCGATTGTTTTGTTGGGTCAAGAAGTTTGAGGCAAGCTGTTTAGGACTGGGTACCAGTGCTGGCATGGCCAGTCTGGTGCAATCAGTATCATTTTTGGCTTCTCGTCTGACCTTTAGGAGTACCCTGGGAAGGAGAGGCAGTGGGGGAAAAGCATATACCTTTAGATTTTACCAGATTAAGGATTGGGCGTCCACTTTCCATGCTTGCTTGCGATAAATCCTTGTGCAAAATCTCTGTAATTGGTAGTTGTGAGGGGAGGCGAATATATCTATGTCTGGGCATCCCCATTTCCTTATTATCATGCTGAAGACTTGTGGATCCAGTTTCCATTTGTGGGGATCCATGTTTCTACTTAGTTCGTCTGCCAGAGTATTTGATTTTCCTGGCAGGAATTGTGCTTGCAGGTGAACTTGAAAAGCCAATGCTGTGTCCCATAAGGTCATTGCTTGTCTGCAGAGGGGGTAGGAATGTGTACCTCCCTGCTTGTTTATGTACCACATGACCGTAGTGTTGTCTATCAGTAACTGTCCTGGATGAAGCAGGTCCTTGAAAGCTGTCAGGGCATTTTGAACAGCCAGCATCTCTTTTTGATTGATGTGAAGATGCATCTGGTTTGCAGCCCATGTGCCCTGAATACATTTTCCTGCCATATGGGCCCCCCAGGCATAATCGGATGCATCCGTTGTCAGTGTCTGTCTGGCTGTAGGTAATCTAAATGGCAGACCCTTGTTGTGGTGACAGGCTTCTGCCCCACCATTGAAACTCCTGTTGCAGGCAGGGAATGAGTGCAATTACTGTCTCCAGGATGTTGCAGGCAGGGAATGAGTGCAATTACTGTCTCCAGGATGTGGCAATGCTAAGTCCAAACACTTTTTAGATACCATTATAGTTTCCTCATATGCAGTCTGGCACATGGAATTAGTAGAATGCAAGATGCCATGAAACCCAAGGCCTGCAGGATTTTCCTTGCAGATAAGCGGGTTTTTGTTGCCAATTTCTTGAAGTAAATAGTCAGTTGCTTTTGTTTGTTTGGCGTGAGATAAGCCATCTGGGCAGTTGTATTTAAGCTTGCACCCAGGAATATTATCTCTTGAAAAAGCACTAGTTTTGATTTCTTTTTGTTTACTGTGTACCCTAGGCCAATTGGTAATCTTTTTACAAATGCCAGATGCTTCAGAAGAATATCTTTGTTCTCTGCTTGAATTTGGCAGGCGTCCTAGTATGGATATATTTGAATTCCTTTTTGTCTGCAAAACGCAATTACTGGTGCCAGGCATTTTGTGAAGACCCTGGGCGCAGTAGATAAGCCAAAGGGCAGTGCAGAGAATTGGTAATGCATTGAGCCAGCTATGAATCCGAGGTATCTTCTGCAAGATTGTCTGATTGGGACATGCAGGTATGCCTCTTTTAGGTCCAATGTTACGAGCCAAGCCTTTTTCCCAGCATGGGCAGTAGCTGCTGTAGAGTCAACATCTTGAATTTTGGAACTTCCAGAAAAGTATATAGTATGGACAGGTCCAGTATTGGTCTCCAGGTTTTGTCCTTTCTGGGTACTAGAAAGAGTCTGGAGTAAAATCCTTGCCCCTGCTCTTGTTGTGGTACTTGCTGAATGGCCCCCATGTCCATGAGGGCAGTAATTTGTTTTTGTGCCTCTGCCCATTGATTGTGTGGCAGGTTTGGCATACCTTTTGACCGGGGTAGGATGTGAAAATGTAACCTGTAGCCTTGGGGACACTATGTTCAGGACCCATTTGTCTTGGGTAATCATTTGCCAGTTTGATGAAAAAAGTGCTAGTTTTCCCCCTAAGGGGGCTGCCAAATGAAAAGTGCTTGGATCTGGTAGAGGAAAGTCATTGGGACTGTTTCCTGTAAGGTTGTGATTTGTCTTCTCCGCTTTTGGAGGTAGGATCACCCCATTGTTTAGGCCTGTATGAGCCTTGGGGCTGAGATCTGCCTCTGGGATGCCTATATCTGCCTCTTTGTGGTCTGTCTGACACTGGAAAGGACCAATTTTTAGAGGGCCAGTTCCTGCTAAACCTGGGTGGCTGTACATGTAAGAAATCCTTGACTGCATGGATTTTGCTTTATCCTCCATTTTTTTCAACACCTCTTCTACTTTAGTACCAAACAAAGTATCATGTTGTAATGGTGCATCTAATAATTTTGCTTTAACATGATCAGGCAGATTCTGTTCCTTTAACCAAGTATGCCTCCTAATAACAGATCCTGTAACAGTGGCCCTGCAAGAGGCCTCCAGTGAATCATAACCACATTGCAAAGTATGCTTTCCCACTTGTTCAGCTGCATGCAATAAATCCTGCAATTCCTTATTCTCTGAACATTCAGTATTTGTCAACATTTTCTGTTTAAGCAGTGACATTAAGTATTGCTGATATTTAAGCATATGAAACTGACAATTTAAAGCTCTTACAGCCAGGGTAGCAGAAGTGTAGACTTTTCCCCCCATCTGTCTAGAGCCCTAGAATCCCTATCCGAGGGGACAGGGTTTTTTTGCAGTAGAAGCTTTAACCCCTTTGGGACCCTGAGATATAGTTTCTGGGTCAGCTGCGGGGTTTTTATATAGGAACTTATGAGAATCCTGGACCCTGTAGTATGTCTGGCTTAGCAAGTGCAGGGGGTAGAGAGTCAGGGGACAGGCTGGACTCTGAAAATACATCAGCTACAATATCCAGAACAGGTGGAATAGCAAGGGGTCTGTGCCGAGGAAGTAGCAGAAAGTCTGAGCCTTTTCTTAGATTCAGATTAATCTTGGCTCTCCCAGTGGAAATGCCCCCTCATGGTATGCAGGGTTTCCCCAAAAGAATAATCCTCAGGAGGAGAGGCTGAAGGAATGGATTCTTCAGCATCAGAATCCTCATAGGGAAGCATGGAGTAATCCTGCTCAGAAGAGGAATCAGAGGAAATGGAAACCTGATCAGAAGAATCATACTCCGTCTCTTGCCTAGGCCTCTTATCAGGCAGGGGATGGGAGCCCCTGATCAAACTAAATTAGGTCTTCGGCCATTTTGAGCATCTGTTTTTTAGGCATTGAAGTCTAAGAAGGAGAATGCTGTACTGGTTTCGTCTTTAGAGCTGCTTTAGCCTTTGAAGCTGAAGATGGCTTAATATATAGCTGTGTAGGCTTGAAGACAGCCACAGAAGCCGATGCCTGCTCAGTGGCTCCGGACCCATCTGAGGGAATGATTTCAATGTGTCCAATACCTTGAGTTTCCTGAGGCCCAGTTGGCTCCATGTGAGAGTTGGAAGCGGCCTGTGGCTCTGAGGTAGCGGGCACCAGGGACTGCAAAAGCACCGGCGACTGACCTAGCAGAGGCTTCATCATTGGTTTTGGACCTCGGATGCCTATCCTTTTCCTTGTCCTTGCGCTTTTTTGTAAACTCCGGTTGTCGGCTGGTCCGGCGGCATTATATAATTAAATCTTCGGCCAAAGTAATGAAATGCAAAATCGAACCGATGCTTGATAGTGCGTTGGTTAAATCTAGCACAAAACAGACAGCTAGCAACGTTGTGATTGGGGCCTAGGCAAGGAATACAGTTTGTCTTTCGGCTTTTCCCGGTTAGGGGTCACCACAGCGGAACTCCGGTCCGCTAATGATTGGTAGTTGATTTTTTACGTGCCGAGTTACCAGCCCTGACGCAAAACCTTCAACGAAGGTACACCCATTCACGCATGTCTCCATGGAGAAGGCGCTCTAGCTGAGAATCGAACTGGACAGCGTCTTACTGTGAGGTGACAACACTACCGCAGCACCACCAGGAATACAGTAAGAGTGAAAATCCTTATGAGGTATTTGCTTCCCACAAGAAATACAATTGTTAACTTTTTCTGACATCGGTCTGGAGCAAGGAAAAAAAGGTTTCCCCAACTGGGTACTTAGCTTTAATGAAGACTTCAGTTCTGAAATTCGGATTTGAAAATCTCAGGAGTTGGCCAACCGGCACTTGCGAACTGCTTTTGCTTCGGGCACCGCACGGCAAGAAAGACTGAAGAAAATGGCATCGGCTGCATCTTTTATACCCCTGGCACACTGACGTCAGGGAAGAGGCGACGGCAACCGACGCCGGACCTAGACTTTGGAATTCTGGCCGACTGAGGGTAGCCTACCAGCAGGATAACCCAACAGTAATGACTGCAACAGTGAAACACGATGAACATCAGTAATTCTCTTAGATTCAGTCAGGAATATAGTAAAGCTTAGTTTAGATATTGTTTCTCTTTAGTTGCCTGAGCCTGTCCTTCAATGCTATTTTAAATATTTCCTGTAATAACTCTGATGTCACTGTGAATATGTACTTGGTATTTTCTTGTTCTTTTAGTATTACTAAATATATTTAAACATTTCATTGTTGCTGATCTTCGTAGAGATACAGTTTTAAGAGTATTTGCATATTTGGTGACAGTGTGTGGGCCACTTCTAATAGCCTTGCTCTTGGTCAAACTACCATTTGTATTAATATATTTCACTCAGCATACTGGGTACCCTTAGAAGAGCCTTAAGGTAGGTGACAGGAGTGTCTGGTAGCAATCATAAATACCTTAGAGTCAGGGCAGAAGGGGGCATAGCTAGTAAGCCTGCGCCAGCCTTTCCCAGGTGTGTGTGTGTGTGTGTGTGTGTGTGTGTGTGTGTTTGTGTGTGTGTGTGTGTGTGTATAAATATATATATATATATCTTGGCTTAGACACTCAGCTGAGGTCTCAACTGTATAGCTGTGCCAGTGGAAGTCTTACTGGGGATCTAGAAAAACAGGGAAAAACCAGCCCTGGACTGTGTTCCCTGTATACTATTAAGAGAACTTGTGCTTGATGCAGAGAGGTGCATACTGTGTGTGTACCTGTTACCCTCCAAGTGAATGTCCCCCACTAGTGCCAGTGGTGAGGATTGAAGCTCCTTGATTAATGGCCCAGAGGTGGAGCATCACACTCATACACTGTTCTTACCTTTTTTTTTTTTCTTTTTCTTTTAAGCTTGGGTGTGGCTGAAAAGAATCCAGTGATCATCCAACCCATTCCAGTTAATAAAGATAATTACATTAAGTAAATAAATGAATACACTCTTGCATCACTTGATTTATCAGTTATCAAATGTACTGCCAGCAAGTCAAATACTCTTCAAATGCAACAGTGTGCCCATCAGTTGGGCAAGCTTCTCAGGCATTGAATGAATATAACAAAGGAAAGTTAAAAACAAAAGCACATTACAAATAAAATATCTATACACAGCAGTTAAGGCAGACTGACAAAACAGCCATGTAATATGTGAATCCAAATTACAGCCATACCACTTACCACGGTCTTTGGACTGGCAATCTTGTATGTCTGAGGAGTGAGGAGAATGTCAAAAGAAATACGCATTTCTATTCTTTCATAAAGCACAAAGCATCTCTTAATTCTCATTTTAGCTGCAATTATATAGTAAAATCCTACATGAATGACAACATGCAAATTTTTGACTGACGCACATCATGTTCACAGCAATCTGCTTCATTTGGTACAGCAACCCATCAGAGATTAAAAGCAACATAATCAAAACCTCTATACTGAATACAAAACTGACCATCATAAAAACTATGGTCAATCTAGCATATGTCTAACAAATCTCAGTAGGGTAAAAACTTAAAACAAATTTTAACAGATTTTTATTTAACAATGGATAACACTGCAATAATTGTGTGAACTAAACGAAAGGTATGTACTAACCATATCGCTAGCCTGAGTCAGCGTTTAGACTTTGTAAACACTCAGAACTTTGTTCAGCAAATGGTGCGCTTGGCTTGCAGACATTAACACCTTGTGTCTATATAAGTACTTCTCCTTCCCATGTTACCCAGCGTCACTCCCTTGCGTTTTCCACTTTATACCACATTAGACAAAGCAAGTTAAAGAATATACAGAAAATGAGCTGGGGTCAGGGTTGGTTAACAAACATGGAATTCTCTAAACAGATCTCACACCTGATAAAAACAGAGCTTTCATATCTGTGAAGGAGATTTAGTCTTCTTTAAACTATGAGACATGGTCTATCATCTAGGCATCCTGCATGGGGAAAAGACCCAGTAAAAAAAGCAAAGTTACTCCGTGAGTATACTGTTGTAATTTGGCATGACAGTGGACTTAGCATATTTAGAGATGATGGGTGTGGATGGTGCGGAGGAAAACAAATTTTCTGACTGCATTATCTTCAGAAGGCCATGCATCAATAATGACATATTAATGTGCACAATAATCTTGCCACAGTATTGCTAAATGCCTATATAAAATCACCTTATGATGGAAAAGTCCAAGGACTCGCACTAATAAATTCTATAAGGCATACTTGAAAATGAGAGAGAAATACCAAACCAACTTAAAAAAAAAATACAAACTACACTCAAACAGCATTCCCTTGTTTCCATTTCTGAATTATTATTCATTTTTTTATATACCTGAATTTTGATTACCCGGTGCATACATTTGTAAGCTGCCTTTTATATAGTACATTTGGATGGCATACATGAATACCTTACATAAATGGATTCAGTGCCTTTGCAGTGTGAAGCATTACTTATAAATCAGCCCAACAAATAAAAGTGTTACTCGTTTGCCAATGCATACAGATTTGATGTTATAAACAGATGCAGTATAATAAATGACAGAAAATAAAAGTAAACAGAAAAGAGCAACTATATTAGAACTCAAGACTAGTCAGTTCAGGTGAATGCACCTCACACGCAGGCCAAGAAGAGAATTCAGTTTGCTCATAAGAATTACAAGACAATGGCACTTTCCTCATTAGTCATAGCTTTTAGAAGACCTCAAGACGTGCCAGTAGGTCTAAGAGAGCAGTTACTTAAAAGTAGTACACAATTTTGTTTTTCGAAAAATGGTGTTCATAAGCAATAATGCAGAGCAGTCTAAATTCATGAGTCAACCTGGTAACAGCATAAGTGCACTGATGTTAGAAATACAAAATAAATACTACCTCTTAAATTGGACTGTGGCCCACCAATAAAAATGGAAGATTTCTGGCTAAAGAAAAAAATTTACTTCTCTAACCGTTCCAGACACAGAAATTAATGTTGAGTGAAAGATCACAGCAGTGCTTAATCTTATTAGGTACACTTGTTAAAAGAAAAACAAATACACCAAAGCTGCTACAATTAGTTTATGAATAATTTCCTTCTTTACATCCAAGCAGGCAGCAGTATCCAATCCCGTGGATGTTGACTCCAGCAGGAGCAAAAAAAAAAAAGCAGTGGCCCAGTAAACCAAACAAAGCATCCAGTTTTGAAGGGTGCAAAACTATTAGTCAAATAATTCTACAATACGTTGCTACTCAACACCAGTACGATCAACATTGCTTTGTCTCATTCTGGGACTATATATTTGCTGCCAAAGGCAGTCAGAGAAAGTACAGTTGTGTACACTTACCATAAATGTAGATGTTAGAGTGCATTCACTGTTGCAGTCATCACCTGTGGTGTTATCCCTGCTGTGGTAGCCCTTGGTCAGCCCGAATACCAGAGTCAATGTTTTTCTGCGTCGGCTGCTGTCACCTGTAGTTTGATGTCAGGTCATCAGTGCTATAAAGCAAGGCAGCTGATGCCATTACATCAGTTTTTCTTGCCCTAACCCGTCAGAAGCCCAAAGAAATATAATAAAGTGGTGCTGGTGGCTAAAAGCCACTGTGAGAAGCTTATGTCCCCCCTAAGGCTACAGGATACAAGGGGGAAGGAGGGAGGGAAACCAGGACTGCAACAGTGAATACACTCTAACATCTACATTTATGGTAAGTGTAAACAACTGTACTATGTTCTTTGTGGTTCACTGTTGCAGTCATCACCTGTGGGAGGATTTCCAAAGCTGAGGAGAGGGGTGGAAGGATCAGTTAGAGACCTAGGCATGGGTCAGCAAGCCCTGCATAACTGTAGAGGCAAACCCTACCCTAGCCTTAGAGAAAAGAGGTAGATGGTAATGCTTTGTAAAGGTATGGGCAGAGGTCCAGGTGGCAGCTTTCAAGATTTCCCTGGTGGGAACTCCTCTGAGGAATGCTGTGGCAGTGGAGGCTGCCCTAGTGGAATGGGTATGAATAGACTTAGGAGGTTTCCCATGTAGTCTGTAGCAAAAATGGATGCAGTGCAATAGCCATTTGGAAATGGTTTGCTTGGAAATGGGCTTCCCCTCTGCCCCTGGGGGAAAGCTGACAAGAAGCTGGTCTGTTTTTCTGAAGGGTTTAGTATGGTTCGGGTAGTATCTGAGCTGTCTGTGCACATCTAGAGAGTGGAGAATTTTCTCCCTTGTTTTGAGGATTAGGAAAGAAGGTGGGTAGATGTATGGCCTGGTTGAGGATCACATCAGATACCACCTTGGGCATAAAAGGAGGGGTTAGTCCTCAGGGAGACCCTGTCTGCATGAAAAATGATGAAGGGCTCAATGGCCATGAGTGCCTGAAGTTCTTTAACTCTTCTGGCTGAGGTGACAGCTAGTAGGAAAGTAGTCTTCCAGGAGAGGTATCTCAATTCTGCTGAAGCAGCAGGTTCGAATGGTGGTAAGGTTAGTTTTTCTAAAACATAATTCAGGTCCCAGGCTGGCATGGGTGGCCTTCTGGGAGGTCTGATATTAGAAGCCCCTCTGAGGAATTGTTTAATCAAAAGGATGTGAAGGGCTGGTCCATATCGAAATGAGCTGAAATGGCTAAGGCATGGATTTTAATAGAAGAGAAGGAAAGGCCACTATTGGAGAAACTCGGCTAGGTAGTCCAGGACAAGATGGATGGAAGGTTGAGAGGTACTGTCCCCTCTGGACTGACTCCATTAGCAGAATCTTTTCGATTTCCCTGCGTAAGATTTTCTGGTGCTGGGCCTTCTGGCATCTGTGAGAATGTCTAGGATCTGTTTGCTTAACAGAGGCCCCTTGTTTGCTTTTAAAGTATTAGCCATACTGGCAGTTTCAGAGTCTGCAAGTCTGGATGTAGCACCCCCCCCCTCCACCTAGGTCAAGAGGTCTGCGATCAGGGGAAGCTGCTTGGAAGGCTGTAATGTCAGGCTGCGCAGTAAGGGGTACCAATGCTGTCTGGGCCAATCTGGAGCAATGAGGATGGCCTTTGGTCTCTCCTCCCTTATCTTGATCAGTACCTTGGAAATAAGAGGCAGAGGAGGGAAGGCATACACAAAGGGGGAGTTCCAGGGGAAGGTCAAGGCATCCACCTTTCATGCTAGGTGGTGATGCTCCCTGGTACAGAATTTTTTCAGCTGGTGATTGAGGTGCGAAGCAAAGAGATCCACCTCCGCAGTTCCCCAACTCCTGAATGACTTGTAAAAATATTTTTCTGTGGAGCTGCATCCATGGGGGTCCAGTAATTTTCTGCTTAGGTTGTCTGCTAGGGTGTTGTTGATCCCTGGTAGGTACTGGGCAATTAGGTGTTATTCCATGGAGGAGGCAGCAACCAGAGGTTCATGGCTATCCTGCAGAGAGGGTAAGATTGTTCCCTCCCTGTTTGTTGATATACCACATTACTGTGGTATTGTCTGTTTTGATAAGGAGAACCCCTGGCCTGAGATGGGGTTTGAAGGATGTCAGAGCCTTATGGACTGCTCTCATTTCCTTCCGACTGATGTGCAAGGGGAAGGTGCTGGGCATCCCAAAGACCTTGGGTGCACCTGCCTGCTAGGTGAGCGCCCCAAGCAATGTCTGAGGTGTCGGTGGTGATGGTCTTTCCAGTAGGTTGGAGGATGAAGGGAAAGACCCTTGTTCTTGGCACAGGCCCCTGCCCACCACAGAAACTAGGCCCTTATACAGGGGAACAGAGGGAGAGAGGTCTCTAGAGGCTGACACCAAAGGTTCTTTAGATACCACTGAGGTTTCCTCATGTGAAACCTGGCCAGAGGAATTAGAAGGATACAAGATGTCATGTACCCCAAAGCCTTGCAGGAACTTCCTCACAGTGAGGTGACTTCTGGAAGCCAGCTGGGTAAAGTAGAGAGGCAGGAAGCTCTGCTTTTCTGGGGATAGGAAGGCCATTTGGGAAACTGTGCCCAGCAGTTCTCATAAGAAAATGATCTTCCTTGAGGGTGTTTGCTTTGATTTCTTCTCGTTGATGGTGAACCCTAGGGAAGTTAGGAGGGTTTTGACAAAGAGAAGGTACTGGAGCAGCTTTTCTTTGCACTCTGCCTGGATGAAGCAGTCAACCAGAAAAGGGTAAATCTGTATAATTTTCTGTTTGCAAAACGCTATGGCTGGGGCTAAGCATTTGGTGAACACTCTGGGTGCAGTAGATAAGCCAAAGGGTAGCGCAGAGCACAGAAAGTCCAAGCCTGCTCTGAAGCGCAGGAATTTCCTGCAGGATTCCCTTTCTAGGATGTGCAGGCAGGCATCTTTTAGGTCTAGGGTCACTAGGCAGGCATTTTTTGTCACCATAGGCAGCAGCTGCTGCAAAGTTATCATACTTGAATTTGGGGACAACCGGGGAGGTGTTCAGAGTGGATAGATCCAGGATGGGGAGCCAAGTGCCCTCTTTTCTGGGAACAAGGAATAGTCTGGAATAAAAGCCTTTGTCTGTTTGATCTGAGGGCCAGGTTCTACTGCCCCCTGGGATATGAGAATTTGGACCCGTTTCAATGCCTCTGCCCACTGATTTGGAGGCAAGTCTGGGTACCCTCTTGGAATTGGGAGTTCGTTGAAAGAAAATTTGTATCCCTGAAAAATGATCTTTAAGACCCATTGGTCCTTAGTTACAGAAATTTTCTTTGCAGAGGGAGAGCCTTCCTCCTAGAGGGCAGAAGGGGGGGGGGGGCATCATTGAGAGTTTTTGCCATAGAAGGGTGGTTTAGAGCTCCCTGCCTTTGGGGCAGAAGTGGTCCACTGTTTGGTTCTCTGCTGCTCCTGGGATAGGTGTCAGAGTGGTCTGTCCCTGCAGGGTTTACCTTGGCCCTGTCTGCTAGGTGCAGGGAAAGGACCAGTGCTTGGAGGGAAAATTCCTGCTGAACCTGGGAGGTTGAATCTGAAAGAAATCTTTGACCGTTTGAATAGATTTTGCTTTGTCTTCCATCTTTTCAAGCACCTCTTCTGCTTTGATTCCAAACAAGCAGTCCTTATCCAGGGGTGCATCAATTAATTTAGACTTGACATGATCAGGGAGAGGTTGTTCCTTCAACCATGCATGTCTCCTAATGACAGATCCGGACACTGCAGCCCTGCTTGAGGCTTCTAGGTCATCATATCCACAGTGTAATGAGTGTTTGGCCACTTGACAAGTAGAATGCAGTAAATCTGCTAACTCTTTTGAATTGGTAGAGTCAGGAAAGGTTGAAATCTTTTGTATTAATAGTTCCAAAGTGTGTTGTTGATATTTTAACATATGGAACTGACAGTTGAGTGCTCTGACAGCTAAGGTTGCAGAGGTGTATACTTTTTTACCCAATTTGTCCAGAACTCTGGAATCCTTGTCAGAAGGAACAGGATTTTTGGCAGAACTAGTCTTAGCTCCCTTATTTCCCTGTGTAATGACCTCTGGGTCTGCAGCAGGATTTCTGCAGGCATTTGTGAGAATCCGGTACTCTAATACCGGTCAGGTTTACTGGGAGCAGGTGGGGAGGGTGTCAGGGGCTAAGCTGGATTCATGTAAATTATCATCCACCACTTCTAAAATAGGAGGGATGGCCAGGGGTCTATGCTGGAGCAGGCCCAGAAACTCTAAACCTTTTCTCAGACTGAGGGAAATCCTGAGATTCCCATTGGAAATATTCCCTGAGGGTGTGAAGGGTTTCCCCAAAGGAAAAGGTCTTCTGGTGGGGAGGCAGAAGGAATGGATTCCTCTGCATACGAGTCCTCATAAGCAGTCAGAGGTTGCTGTTCCTCTTCAAAATCTGAATAATCACGTTCCTCAGAATCCTGTTCTGTCATAATTTCAGGAGAAGGGTGCCTTTTCCTTTTAGAAGTTGTGGCTCGACTACCCCTGATAAGGGAGATGAGATCCTCTGCCACTTTAAGCATTTGTGCTTGGGGTGGTGGAGCAGAAGCATGATGGGGGCTAGAGGTAGATTTTCTAGGAGTGGCCTGGTTTCTAGGCCTAGGAGTATCCACAGGTCTGAGAAAAACGGTAGTCGGATGAGATGTCAGTTTTTGTTTTTGTCTAGATTTGGTAGTGTGAGAGGCCTCCTCAGAAGCTAGTGCTTGCGTCGCAGCTCCAGATCCAACTGAGGCAGAGATAGGCAAAGACTCGAAAGACGAAGAAGATTTCTGCAGCATACCAGACTCCAAAAGGGTCTTGGTGGAGGCCTGCACAGATATCGATCGGGCATCAGGGGATGCAAAAGCACCTCACTGAACAGCGGAGAGCTGATGACCTGCTTAGTGGTAGAGTTGTCGGAAGGCTTTATCTCTGTTTTTTGGACTGTCCACGGATTGCTGGCTGACCGATGCCATTTCAGAATGTGACGATGGAAGACGAAAATACCTGTCAACAATAATAGCTCTACAGAAAATGGTTCTCTCGTTAAAGAGGGCACAGAAAGTACAGTTGTGTACATCTACCATAAATGTAGATGTTCGAGTGTCTTCACTGTTGCAGTCATAACTGTAGGGTGCTCCTGCCAGCAGGCAGCCCGAGGTCAGCCAGAATCCCAAAGTCTGGGTCCGGCGTCGGCTGTACAAGCTAGTACTCTGACGTCAGTACGCTCTGGTACATAGCCCTCAGCCGACGCCATCTTCTCCAGCCTTTCTTGCCCTAGATGTCAGAAGTCCCTAATAAATCAAAAATTAATCCAACAAGGAAACACAAATACACCACAAAAGAGAGAAAAAGAGGGGATGGGAGGGAGGGAAACACCGACTGCAACAGTGAAGACACTCGAACATCTACATTTATGGTAGGTGTACACAACTGTACTATGTTCATCGTGTTTCACTGTTGCAGTCATAACTGTAGGGTGGAATCCCAAAGCAGTGACAAAGGGAGGAGGATTAGACAGAAGAAGGGGCAGCAAGAAGACCCTGCAAAACAGCAGAGGCAAAGCCTGCCCTGGTCTTAGAATACAAAGGGAGATTGTAGTGCTTGGAAAAAGTATGCACAGAACTCCAAGTGGCAGCTTCCAAGATATCCTTGGTAGGAACTCCCCTGAGAAAAGCTGTAGAAGTAGCAGCTGCTCTAGTAGAATGACTTCTCACAGTACCTGGAAACTGTTTCCCATGATGAGTGTAACAAAATCTTATTCCATAAGAAATCCATTTGGAAATAGTTTGTTTGGAAATAGCCTTTCCAAGAGAACTGGAGGCAAAAGAAACAAACAATTGGTTAGATTTTCTGAACTCTTTAGTCTTGTCCAAATAAAATCGTAACTGTCTGTGCACGTCCAGGGAATGCAAAATCCTTTCCCCTTTATTCTGAGGATTAGGAAAGAAGGTAGGAAGGTGAACTGTTTGATTTAAAGCCACTTTCGAAATCACCTTAGGCATGAAAGTAGGATTGGTCCTCAAGGATACTCTGTCCTGGTGGAAAGTAAGGTATGGTTCCACAGCCATGAGAGCTTGCAACTCTGAGACCCTTCTGGCAGAAGTCAAAGCTAACAAAAGAACTGTCTTCCAAGATAAAAACTTAATATCTGAAGATGCAGCAGGCTCAAAAGGAGGCAAAGTGAGTTTTTCTAAAACATAATTAAGATCCCAAGCAGGAACAGGAGGGGTCCTGGGAAGCCTTAAATTCTTAGCCCCTCTCAAGAATTGTCTCACCAAAGGATGAGAAAAAACAGGGGGATCAGTATTGAAATGAGCAGAAATAGCAGAAGCATGAATCTTAATGGAAGAAAAGGAAAGTCCATTAGACAAAAGATCCGAAAGGTAAAGCAAAATAGAAGAGAGATCAGGTACCAGAGGGTCCAAGCCTTGGTCCTGCATCCAAATGCAAAATCTCTTCCATTTAGAGGCATAGGATTTCCTAGTGCTAGGCCGTCTAGCTTCCAAAAGAACATCCAAAACTTGTTTGGGAAGACTAGAAGAAATCAAATTCCTTTGAAGAGCCAAGCTGCCAGGCAAAGGGTCTTGAGATTGGAATGTAGCAACTGACCCTGAGGCTGGGACAGAAGAGAAGGGTTCAGAGGGAGAATCCAAGGAGGCTCCAAGAACAAGTGCTTTAAAGTTGGATACCAAAACTGTCAAGGCCAATTTGGAGCAATCAAGATGAGGAACTTGGGCTTGTCCTGTTTTATCTTTAGTAACACCCGAGGAAGTAGAGGAAGAGGAGGGAAGGCATATCCCGAAAGGTTTCTCCAGCTGAAGGACAGGGCATCCACTTTCCAAGCTGTTTTGTGGAATGACCTTGTGCAAAAGTGAGGCAGCTGATGATTGAGATGGGATGCAAACAGAACTATCTGGGGGCATCCCCAAACTGCAGTAATCCTGTTGAATAAGTTGGTGTCTAGCATCCATTCGTGAGGATCTAAAATGTTCCTGCTCAGGCTGTCTGCTAAGAGATTCTGTTCTCCTGGTATGAATTGGGCCTGGAGATGTAGATTCAGATTTAGAGCTGTGTCCCATAAAGCCATAGCTAGTCTGCAAAGGGGTACAATGAGAACCCCCCTGCTTGTTTATGTACCACATGACTGTGGTGTTGTCTGTGTAAATCAAAAGAGGCCCTGGATGCAAAAGGTTCTTGAAGGCTAGAAGAGCATTTTGAACTGCCAACATTTCCTTCAGATTGATGTGCCAGTGAAGATGATCCTTTGCCCAGGTTCCCTGCTGGCAATTGCCTAGAAAATGTGCTCCCCAAGCATAATCCGAGGCGTCCGTGGTTATGATTTGAGAAGGTTGAGGAAGACGGAAAGGCTTTCCTTCGTTTAAAGCACACACCCTGGACCACCAAAGGAACTCCTTCTGCAGGCAGGGAATCAGAGTGTCCAGATCGTGGTAATGCTGCGACCATACACTTTTTAGATACCATTGAAGCTTTCTCATATGAAGCCTTGCATTTGGAATCAACAGAATGCAGGAAGCCATGTAGCCCAGTGCCTGCAGGAATTTCCTTGCAGTGAGCTGAGGTAGAGTTGCCAAAGTCTTGAAAATTGAAGCCAGCTGTATTTGTTTTTCTGTAGTGAGGAAGGCCCTTTGTAAGGTTGTATTTAAGAGGGCTCCCAGAAATACCATTTGTTGAGAAGGGATCAAATGTGACTTTTTGTGTTCACTGAAAATCCCAGTAGGAGGAGAAGACGTTGAACAAAATCCAGATGTTGAAGTAAAAGATCCTTGCTGTCTGCCTGAATAAGGCAGTCATCCAAATAGGGGTAAATCTGAATCCCCTGGAGTCTGCAATAAGCCACTACTGGTGCCAGGCACTTGGTAAAGACTCTGGGCGCAGTAGATAAACCAAAGGGCAGTACAGAGAATTGAAAGTGTCTCGAACCTGCCTTGAACCTGAGGAATTTCCTGCGTTCCTGACTGATGGGAATGTGTAAATAAGCTTCCTTTAGGTCCAATGTCACCATCCAAGCGTCCTGAGAGAGCATTGGAATCAGCTGCTGCAGAGTAACCATCTTGAATTTTGGAATTTCCAAAAAGGTGTTTAACACAGAAAGGTCCAGAATAGGTCTCCATGAGCTTTGTTTTCTTGGAACCAGAAACAGTCTTGAATAAAAACCTTTTCCCATCTCTGAGAGTGCAACAGGCTCTATGGCTCTCATGGCCAGAAGAGCATCCACTCGATTTAAGGCCTCTGACCATTGATGTTTTGGCAGATCTGGCCAACCAAGCCCTTGGCAAGGTATGAAAGTGGAATTTGTAGCCTTTTAAAATCACGTCCAATACCCATTTGTCCTGGGTAATACGAGTCCAATTTCTGTAAAAAAGAGAAAGTTTTCCTCCGAGAGGGGCATCCAGGTAAAGAGGTCCTGTAGCCCAACCGAGAGAGTCATTGAGTTTGCTTTCTTTGAGATAGGGATCTGTCTTCTCCCCTTCTAGGTGAAGAAGCAGTCCATTGTCTCGATCTGTAGGAGGCCTGAGCTTGGCCACGACCTCTGGAGCATCTATATCTTCCCCTTTGAAGCCTGTCAGACGTGGGAAAGGACCAATTTTTGGAGGGCCAATTCCTGGAAAATCTAGGAGGCTGAACTTGCAAGAAATCTTTCACAGTTTGCATAGATTTTGCCTTTTCTTCCATCTTTTTAATAACCTCCTCAGCCTTAGATCCAAAAAGAACATCATGCTGAACAGGGGCATCTAATAATTTAGCCTTAACCTGTTCAGGTAAACTTTGCTCACGAAGCCAAGCATGTCTCCTGATAACAGTAACAGAGGCTGCGTCCCTGCAAGAAGCATCCAAAGCATCAAAACCACAATGCAAGCTATGTTTGTTCAGTTGTTCAGTTGCATGCAATACATCCTGTAGTTCCTTATCTTCTGCACATGTAGGAAGGGAAGCAAGCTTTTGCTTTAAAACAGACAAAAGAAATTGCTGATACTTAAACATATGAAACTGGCAATTTAAAGCCCTAACAGAAAGGGTAGGGGAAGTATATACCTTTTTGCCCCACCTGTCTAAGGCACGAGAATCCTTCTCAGAGGGAATAGTATTTTTAGAAGTAGCAACTTTAGCAGCCTTAGAACCCTGAGATATAGTTTCAGGATCTGCAGAAGGATTCTTAAATAAGAACAAATGAGACTCAGGAACACTATAAAACCTATCAGGCTTAGAGGGAGCAGGAGGCTTGGAATCAGGATTCAAATTAGCCTCGGAAAAAGCATCATCCACAATGTCAAGAACAGGAGGGATAGCCAAAGGAAGAAGAAGGAATTCTCTAAGCCTCTTCTTGGAAGCAGAATAATCCTGACCTTCCCAATGAAAATGTTCCCTCATCTCATGTAAGGTTTCCCCAAAAGAAAAATCTTCAGGCGGAGAGGCAGAGGGCAAGGAGTCCTCAGCATCCGAATCCTCATAAGGAGGAAAAGAATATTCCTGATCAGAGGAAGAGACAGAAGATATAGAAGCCTGGTCAGAGGAATCCATAGGAACATCCTGTCGAGGCCTTTTCTCAGGGGGGGGGGGGTGAGAACCCCTAATCATTGTAAGCAAATCTTCAGCCATCCTTAACAATTGCTTCTGTGTCCTGGGAGTAGATTCAGAAGTAGCTTGAGCAGGAGCTTTAGACTTAACAGGAGTCTTTGTCTTTGCCTTTGAAATAGTGATGTGAGTAGGCCTGAATACCCCCTCAGAAGCCGGTACCTGCACAGCGGTTCCAGACCCATCCGAGGGAGCGACGTCCGAAGGTCCTGCAGCAGATAAAATAGAAGGCCTAGATGGCTCCCCATGGGAGTCCATATCGGCCTTCTGTTCAGAAGTGGCGGACGACAGGGGCTGCAAAAGCGCCTCACTGACGACAGCCGAACCGGACGCCGGCTCCAGCTGCAACAAGTCTTGTTTGGACCTCGGAGGCCTGTCCTTGTCTTTGCGCTTCTTTTGAATTCCGGTAGTGTCCGACGACATTCTATAATTGAAGCGTCTGCCAAAGTAATTCAGAGCCCAGTCGTACCTGCGTTTGATAGTACGAGAATTAAACCTGGCACAGAACAGACAACAAGAAACGTCGTGGTCAGGGCCTAAGCAAGGTAGACAGTAAGAGTGGAAATCTTTATGAGGTATTTTTTTCCACACGTAATACAATTATTAACTTTTTCTGACATCGGAGGAACAAGAAAAAGATTCCCCAACGGGGTACTTAGCTTTGAGAAGAGAAGTAAGAACTTCGGACCGACAACAACCAAAAACACTGTTCGAAAATTGCCAACCAACGACTTGCGAGCTGCTTTCCACCGCACGGCAAGAAAGACTGGAGAAGATGGCGTCGGCTGAGGGCTATGTACCAGAGCGTACTGACGTCAGAGTACTAGTGTGTACAGCCGACGCCGGACCCAGACTTTGGGATTCTGGCCGACCTCGGGCTGCCTGCCGGCAGGAGCACCCTACAGTTATGACTGCAACAGTGAAACACGATGAACATCGGGCAATGGGGGACGTCGGGCAATGGGGGACGTCGTGGTCTGGGCCTAAACAAGTGATGCAGTACGAATGGAAGTCTCAGTGTGGGATCTGCTTTCCACAGGCGAGACAATTGTTAACTTTTTTGGACATTAGTTAGTGCAAGAAAAAAAGGATTCCCAATGGGCTACTTAGCTTTACACGTTTTCAGCTGTAATTCAAACTCTGGTAGCGACCGACCAGCACACTTGTGAACTGCTTCTGCCACAGGCTCCACAGCAAGAAAGGCTGATGTAATGGCATTGGCTGCCTTGCTTTATAGCACTGACGATCTGACGTCAGACTACAGGCGACAGCAGTTGATGCAGAAAAAACATTGACTCTGGTACTCAGGCCGGCCGAGGGCTACCACAGCAGGAATAACCCCACAGGTGACGGCTGCAACAGTGAAACATGAAGATCAGGAATTTCACCTTCTCCAACCTGCAGCAACCAACTGGTCAATATGTGCCCACCATAAAGGTCAGAAGCCCTGGGTCAATAAGCTACCGGCCAGCCGGTGTCCAGTTGCCCAACATGGGTAACCTGGGATAGCTTTGTTGAGTGAAATCTGGACATAAAACCAACTAACCTGCAAAAACAAGAACTAAGAATTACTACACTCAATATAGGTTCACCGACACAACGGAGCTTGGAATTGGATGAAGTAATGGTACAGAAGAGGCT
This sequence comes from Protopterus annectens, assembly GCF_019279795.1. Lineage (NCBI taxonomy): Eukaryota > Metazoa > Chordata > Ceratodontiformes > Protopteridae > Protopterus > Protopterus annectens. The sequence continues at coordinate 82,182,111 of NC_056728.1, forward strand.
GGACATCCTATGTATCCAAGGGATAAGACGGAAGGGCAGTGCAGCAAAGCCACTTGGTTTGGGATCCTGAGTCTACTACTCAGAAGGGCAGGCTAGAAATGGTGTGGAAATTGTGGTGACAGCAGAGCTTTAGAATGCAGTGAGAGAATGTCTTCAGAATTACTGATGTACTGATGGCATTCAGACTCCATTACAGGCTGAGATTATAAATATCACCTTATGCCCCACAGCAAGGCTATGACAGTGAAGAGAAGGGTACATTCAGACAGCAGGTGCATGACTTACTAGATAAAGCAAGACAATATGAATTGCTGTTGATAATAGGTGACTTGAATGCACATATTGGGACAGATAGAACAGGATGTGAAGACTGCCTGGTTCCACATGGGTGGGTAACAGGAATAAAGAGGAGGAGGCCATTCTAGACTTCTGTCTGGCAAACGGCTGTATAGTTGCCAACACATGGTTCAGAAGGAGAAGCAGTTACAAGATCACATACATACCTGTCAATCTCTCAGTGCAAGAAATCTGGACAAAGCCAGAAAGAAAAGAGGGAGAAAGGCCCCAAAATAGGGACAGAACTTAAATATTGCTCCTATAAACTTTGAAAGTTGCCAAAACAACAGGTTTTGCATTATTATGTATTTTCTGAAGAATATAAAGTCTGAAACTCAAATGTCTGTATTTAGTGACTTCAACCTTCAATGGTTTGCCAGAAAACCACAACTTGTTTGAGGAACACACCAAAAATATCAGGCAAAAATCTGGACATTCTGATAAAATCTGTACAGTTGAGAGGTAGGACACATACAAAAGTGGCCAACATGCAACTCCGGTGACTTCCTTCTGTTAAGAAAAGGGCACTGCGGTGACTTCCATTAAGAAAAGGGCACTGGGGTAATTTCAAAAAGTCATCCACAGTGAAACAGATGACCCATAGCATAAACCACTGATTTCCACAATCATCTGCAAGCGGTGGTCAGAAAATGCTCCAGAGACCAGGCTGAAGACCTGGAAGATGACTGAAGAGAAAGTACAACAGTTAAAGGAATTACTCAGGGGTCTACCACCCCAAGAAGAGGAGGAAATCTGTGGAGCTGAAGAATGACACCACCTCAAAACAGCATGTGTGTGGACTACAGAACAGATGTGTGGCTGATCCAGGTACGGAAAAAAGGTACATAAAGGAAAGCTGGTGGTGGTGGAATGCAGAAGTCCAGGAAGTCATCAAAAGAAAGGAGTGCAGGAAAACATGGGAGGCAGAAGAGATGGACCAGACTAGGAAGGAATACTGGCTGGGTTACAAGGAGGCTAAGACAGGAGTTGCAATATCAAACAGGCCATCAGAAGCACTCTACCAGCTTCTGCAAAGTGACTCAGTAAGTGGCACAAAGAAACTATATCAGGTTGCAAGACAAAGACAGAAAGATAAAGAAGACAGATACTCTTCATAAGGGACGCCAGCAACAACCTGTTCACCAGTCCACAGGACATCAAAGGCAGATGGAAGGAGTACTTCCAGAAGCTTCTGAATGAAGAAAACCCCACAGAAGCTGTACTGCCCAAGGCCCAGTCTACAATGAGAGAAGAGAAGCAGCCCACCCTAGAAAAAGTAAGAACAGCACTAAGGAAAATGAAGTCAGGCAAAGCAGCAGCCTCAGATGTCGTCACAGCAGAAATGATAAAGATGCTGGGTGAGATGGGAGAAAAACAGCTCATGTGGGTACTCACAGCACTGTGGAGAGAAAGGAGTATCCCAGATGACTGGAAAATTAGCATACCTGTGCCAGTGTACAAGAACAAAGGGGATATCCACAACTGTGGGCAGTACAGAGGCATCAAGCTTCTGTAGTAAATGGGTAGGCACAGTAGGAGAAAGTAACAGGAGAGGGGCAGTTCAGACTTAGGATGCATCACAACTGACCCAATGTTTGCAGTGAGACATAGTTGGGAAGAAGCTACAGATGAGGAAGATATCCAATTGGGCATTCCTAGACTTGAAGAAAGCATATGACAAGGTCCCAAAAAAGCTGATTTGGGCAGTCCTGTGGTAGTTTGAAGTCCCAAAAACAGCGGTAGAATTAGAGTCTATGTTAAATCATCGAATGCTTAAAAAAAGCGAAGTATGACTTATCGAACCCATGTAAGCAAAAGCTTACAAGCTCGAATGCTTAGAACAGCTATTTTTTTCCCCAAGGGAAAAAAAATAGCTGTTCCACAAAAAATAACATTACATAAAGTGGGGGGCTTTGCCCCCCACTTAAATATACGAACTCCGAGATCGCTCTACAGTCACAAAAATGGAAGAGTAACGGAAGTGCCCAAGCGATTTATTTCCCAGGGAAAGAATTTGCTTATATGCTGTTTCACTATTTTGCCTTTTTGCAATTTCAAGTTTGATCAATACTCGTTCGAAAGAATGCATTTTCCATCATTTAATAGGAACCAGTAGAATTAGTGCATGCTAAGTACAAAGATCTAAACACTCAAGTACGAACAATATTTGGTCTTACAGAAGGGTTCCCAGTGGAAGTGGGTGTGTATCAGGGTGCAGCTATGAGTCCACTACCGCTCATACTGGTGACAGTTTACATTAGCAAACAGGTTGTTGGGGACAGATCAACAAAGCTGCTGTATGCAGACGACATGGCATTACAGGCAGGGTCTATGTTATAAGATTGTTGTCTGAAAACATCGAACAACATATGGTCGAAACCATATGGTCGAGGTCTTCAAACATTGACTTTATAAAAAGACAAAAACAAGAAAGAAAAAAGTACCCTAATGGGTTTAAGTAGGGCGGCAAGCCCCGCTGCACCCCCACACCCCCACTACCAACTCGAGACCGCACATTGCAGTAAACGGAATCTCCCCCTTACGGAGATTTCCATTTACATGCTCGAGATTCTGAGCTTTCGATATTCTCGTGTCGTCAATGTCAGATTCAACATTGTCGGCTTTCGAGAATATAATACAGACCCCCTACAGGCAGACTAAAGCAAGAACTTCAGCAAATGATAGGGGAACTGAGCGCAAAACTGAAGGCATAAGGGAAGAAATTAATTACAGATAAGACAGTGGTAATGGCAGCAAATTGTAGAAATCAGAAGAAGCTGAGAATTGAAATGAAAGAGAAGATTGTGGAACAGGTTAACAGCTTCAAGTATCTGGGAGGGGTGGTTGAGAAGTGAAGTCTGAATGAAGAGGTCAAAGCTAGTATCAGAGCGGCTGCAGCCAAATGACACAGTGTCGGGTGCAGTACATGACAGAAGAATGCCAAAGAAGCTGAACAGTAAGATATACAAAACAGTATTCTGCCCAGTACTACTGCATGGTATAGAAAGCTGGGCAGTAAAGGCAGACCAAAAGAGGAAGCTAGTGGTGATGGAAATTAAGTGCTCGCGATAGGTGGCAGGATGCACACTGTGGGATAGACTAAGAAATTAAGGCATAAGAGCAGAAGCCAAAGTAGCTCCAACTGCAGAAAAGATCAAAGATTACAGTGGTCTGGATACATGTGAAGAAAAGCAGAAGACAATCTGGTGAAGATGATTTGGGACAGGCAGAAGGTAAGAGGAAACGAGTATGTCCAAAGATTTGGATGGATTGTATTACAGATCTGTGACAGCCAGGCATGAGTGTTGAAGGCAGGAGTATGGCACTGACTCGAGAGAGATGGCAACAGTTAATACCACACCCCAACCCCAAGTAGAAAATGGGGAAAAATGGAGTTGAACCCACAGCAACCGTGGCATTAGAAAAATTAAAAGCTGGGAAGAGGGAGTGTGGGTTTGCCCCGCCAATATTCTTCTTAATCAATATCTAGCTGTTAGCATTATGAGTATCAGAAAAGCTGGTGCTGACAAATAGTACATTCAGTTTAAATCTATCCATACCAGTTTGCTTGCTCAAGTTGCTGGTTTTGCTCCTGCTTAGAAATGAGTACCAAATATTTACCTACATGTACCTCATTCAGGAGGACACTGTAGAATGTTACGGTACTTAATCCTGGATTGTTTCTAAAGTCATACCTATGCAAAACAAGTTAGGCCTTTTTTTTTTAGCAATGGGAACCTCTTAAAGACCTAGCAATTATGGAAGGAGAGAGAAGCCAAGCTTCATGAAGCCTGTCAAACAGGAGTTCAGCTGCACAGTACCATGACATGCTGGATTATATAATTGACTGCAGTCATATGGGAGAGTGTACATGAGTGACTAATTGGAAGAAACTGTATGTATGGGGCGGGGGGGTGGTGGAGCAGAAGCAATGACTTGTTCAGAGCACAAGTCAAAACAAAGACCAAGGAAGTGCAGAAGAACTGGGTAACTACAAATAATCAAACTTTAAAAGATATAATTCCTTTACTCTGTTGACAGACCCTTTTTATTAACTATACCACATCTCCCCTCCTGCAGTTACTAGACTATGTTTGTTTGTCTTTCGGCCTTTTCCCGGGTAAGGGGTCGCCACAGCGGAACTCCTGTCCGCTAATGATTGGCAGTAGAGTTTTTACGAAACGCCGAGGTGGCAGCTCGATGCCCAACCTTCAACGAAGGCACGCCCATTTACGCACACACGTCTTTCAAACGCTACCCAACCGCGGAGAGGACATGCAGACTCCAACCCCCTTATGTTCTAGCACCAACTGACATGATTACAAATATGCTGTTTATGTTTCCAGTCAATATTCTTAATATTGGTAACAAATACTTAATATGCCTGGTGATGGAAACAATGTTACTAAAAATGACAGGCAAGCTCTTTTTCCAATTTTGATTTGCTTGTATAAAAAAAAATTCTAAAGAAAACGAGTCCCACAACCTTCAGATAATATATCCCTTTACACAGAAGCTCTTTTTTGATTAAAGGCATGCATCACTTTCAGTATCATGAAATGCTCAATCTTTTCCTTACAGGACTATACAGCAAGATTCAAATCTGTCATTCACTAGATGATGTTTAAGACAAATGCTGCATTATCGAGAAAGAGAGAAAAGTTGTGCGTCACTAACAACTTTGGAGTTATAATCCTTAAGAATGCAAGGTCATGCTTTTTATGGGAAGCAACAGCTGAACTGTAAATTAGTGTTGCCTTTTGGCAGGGTTTCTTAAAAGTACTGAATACTGTGCAGACAGCAAATTTTCCCATGCCTAGGTCATCACTAATGCAATATGTTAACAGCTTTACAATATGTACCCATCTTTTAGACTTGCACAAATGTTTAAGCATTTGTTTCAGAGAAGGTCAAGTTCCTTAATCCTTTGCAAGAATGCTTGCAGAAGGGGGAATCTCAGGCAGCCACCTCTCTTCAATTTCATACATGGAAAGTAATAACTACCAGAACTATGGTTTCATTTTGCTGTAAGAAACATGCACCTACTTTGCACTTTATGCCACCCTTGTGGGTATTATAATCTACAAAATACTTGCCATTTTCGTTTACCCTTAACATCTCAAACACATCTAGCAGAAAAAATAAGCAGGCATTAAACATGAAAAAAAAATACAAATATAAAATGTTCATATCGATCACTTCAGGGTGATTCCAGTCCTACTGATGATGGATAAGTAGGTTAGTTCCTTTGTATCATAAGCAGAGACAATCTTATAAATGTAAATTCTGCGATATAAATCTGGACACAGTATATTGAGTCATTTTTTTTGTATTCTAATAAAATGCACTTTATGTTCACCGATTATTAAATACTATAAAATGTGTTACATTTTATTCACTGGACTTGCTTTTACTTATCTGTGAGTCATTTATCAAGTTTATATATTATTTTATTCAAGAGCCGTTTGTTAAAAAAGTAATAAAATGTATTTTAACCCAAACTGCTTACTTAAGCCTTATTTCAGAAATGCATGTGTGTTATTCAAATTTACAGTTTTGTGAACAGTTGAGCAAGAAATGTACAGTGATGTATGCCATTTTATCCAATCATGTGCATGGTGGGGTGGGGGTGCTAAGGACAGGGAAGACAAGCTATACTTGAAGCATTGCATTAACAACAAACACTGCCAGTATTCTTATAAAAAGCCCTTGCGTTCTTAAATAAAAGCGTTAGGCATAAAGTCCATCTGGATTGTGCACTAACATGGACAGAAGGCATCTCATCTGCCATACCTAGACAGCACTTAACAGCTTCATCATTATAATGTGCAGACACCAGTGAGAGTACTGGAGTATAACCATACGATTGTTCTGTTCCAGCAGTGTGCAGTTAATAAAAGCATTTGACATTCTGAAAATGAAGTCTGTTAAATTTCAAACCAGAGAAGCCAATATTTCTTGCTGACCACAGCCCATCCTACAGAAAACTAGATATTGCCATAGTAACAGCAGTGTTTTCAAATTATTTAGCACTCTTCCTGCCATTCTGTCTTAAATGACAGACTATGCTTACAAAGAAAAAAAAAAACAGGCTCCATGTTTCTAGTTCACACACAGTGTGATGATCATGTTAAGTGTTGATGGGTTTCCAACAGCAACTCTCTTAAGCACCTCAGTAGTACAAGGTCATAAGACAAATGTAATGTTCATAACAAACACAACTCCTAAGTAATGGCAGTGCTATGGGAGGGCATTGACTTCAACGAGCCAAGGTTGCTGAACAAGACAGCATCAATGTCACTCGGGATTATCAGCTACAGTAACAAATATCATCTGTGCCAATAAAACACAAAAAGCCTTCCCAGTGTGTTCTGCCATCAGAGACTTGCACAGTACTCTCAGAGGTGTTCAATCAACAGGAGCTAAAGAAAAACATAGCCAATACTTAATAAACAGAATCTAGTGCCAATAACAGAATACAATTAAAGAAAAAAGGTATATACCATGTACACACACAAAACACTGAGAAGGGATAAAGGGTAAAACTGACTAGTGACTTCTGGTTTAATACTTGCATTTGTTATCTACTACACTTGAAAACTAACTGAAATGTTCATATAATGCAAGAAAAAATGTAACTGTAGATCTTTTGTTTTACACAATACTGTAGAAATGAGCGGAGGGGCAGCCACAGGGACACCCAAAGCATTATCTTGCAAATAAAAGGAAACCGAAATGAGTGATGAAAGCAGCAGCAAAAATATATATATATATCCTGCATGTCAAGGTTGCACCTATAAAAGAAAACTCTAAACATGCAAAGACAGCTAAAAGTGACAAGAGTAGAACTCCAAGGTCAAGAACTGGTGGTTAAACCAGAAATCTAACAGGGAAATAACAGAAAAAAAAATAATTAAGAACCAGGGACCGTCACCAACTTGTGGAAGATGTAAATCAGCTTAACAGCAAGTTTCCTGAGGTCTCATTCACGTTGTCGACCTTTTACAAGTTCTAATGTCATATGGTCGAAACCATATGTTCGAACTTGTAAAACTTCGAACGTTACAATGGAGATCGCCGTAAGGGAAGCTTTCCCTTTCATTCAACGTAGTGCAATCTTGGAGTTGGTATATTTAACTGAGATGGGGATGAAGTATTTAAAGGGATCTTTTCCATATGAGAGTACCCCAAAGATCATTTCTAAGGCCACTCCTATTTGCTCTATTTATATAACCCCACACCTGATCTCCCCTAAACTAAGTACAACATTTTCAGATGTCTGCATACTTCTACAGTCCAATAACAACCTAAAAACCTCACAAAAGTTCCAATAATTGTAATTTTGGAACTGGTTAATAGAGAAAATAAATCACAGTAAACTGCTCTTTGGTACTTCACAAAACAGAATTCTTCTGTTTTTAACTGTAACTGACCCTAAAAGAAACCCAAGTAACCTCTAGGATTACCTTGAATCAAAACTCAGAGGTTTGACAGCTTTCTAATCATGGAAGCTGGATGAATTAATGCAATAGGTATACAAAATCATTATCAACAGAAGTACTAACATTATTAGTTGCCATAAAATTACCTCAAAATACATTTCCAATTATCAACAACTAAAATATGTCAATCTGCCATACTCTCACAACTCAAAGAAGGCCAATAAACTTCTCTATATGCAAAACAAATAAGCTTCCCATAACCATCAGAGACACCTTCTTACTTAACTGGGTTACCTATAAAGTTGACAAACTCAAAAATATTTTTTTTTCCAAAGAGAAGCCCTGTTTTAATTATATTGCATAAATAAACACACTAGACTCCCAGAGCCCTAGAGTTATTTGAACCATCTACTTGCGAAACAACTTTTGCAAAAATAAAATCTGCTGGAACTCTCTGCCCCATGAAACTAGCACACATCATCTCACCTTAAGACATAATGTAAATATATATAGCTAAAAAAGTATGCATATGCCAATGCAGCACTGACATTGCTTAAGAAAACTGAACCAATTCTCAGCTAGAGCTCTGCAGAATGCTTATTTTCCTTTGTTGTATACTTGACGCAGTTGCCTTATTGCACATTCTACTATAGCATTACCGGACACAAATACAGTCAATCTAATGTTATGTCAGGTTACTGTATTACCTTTAGTCAAGATCAATAACTAAATCTAATTGCAGATGACTAAACCCGTATGTACTGCCTAAGGCCTAGGTCATGGCTGAAAAAAGGGTCCACCAATCATCCCACTCACCTAGTAAAGCAATAGAAAATATTTTAGCCATTTCCCTCTATGTCTAAGTGCGTGTGTGCTTGGGAGTTGCCTCTATGGGGCTCAAACATGCTTTGTGTGCATGTGTGATTTTCCTTATATGTGAATGCAGTCAGGGTTATTCTAGTTGCACTGTATGAATGGCTGAGGCCACAACACAAATGCTTGAGGATGTGCATACAGTTTCATTTGTCTGATTAGCACTATTTGACAGTCTACACTACTAGGATATTTAGAGTTAATCAAAGGGAGAAGGTATGCAGAACAGGCATTTATTAATATTCGGCAGAGACAGCTACACCCGGAAAACTTGTTGCAACAGTACAATTACTTTCTATACATTCAGGATAAGGTATAAACATGTCTGAATGGAAAGCAAAAGTAACAGCATTTTTAACAGAAATGTTTTCAGCAGCCTTACAGGCAGTAAGCTATTACTAGCTACAAATATTAGAACATGCCCCGGAATGACAGGCTTTCATAGCCAAAACCATTAAAAACAAGAGTTAGTTATTCATTAAATCTCTCTCTGTCTTCAAATTTCTTGCTATGCCAGCTGTGACTAAGCTTCCTTGATCTGTAGTAGCCTCTCCATGCGGAGGCATCATGGGTAAACTAAAACAGGAAACACCACTTACTTATCTTTCATAGCTGAACAGAGTCAGGCAAGTTATGACCCTGTCTGCCAGACTGGTAATTTGAAAATATGACAGATGAAAAATGTGGAACCAAAAGGGGAAGACCACTTTCCAGGATAGTACAAAAAGTAACATTTCCCAAGTTGCTGGGCCATCTTTTAAAATGCATATCAACTCCCTCATCAAGAAGAAAGCAGACTATAGATTGTGTGGAAAGTATAAACACAATGCAGGTCCACACCTTTTATACCAGAGGCCACTTTGCTATTCTTTTACATCCTACATATTACCTATACTTAGTGCAGCTGATTGCAATGCAATAAAATTCACTGAATCCTTTGGGATGATAGCAAAGGAGAAAGTTGAACAGGAAATTTAAAGTGCAGAAACACACACACACAAAGAAATGCAGTCTGACTCTCCATGACATAAATACAGTGTATTTTCCTTTCTGAGAAAACAATCACTATATCCAAGAGAAAAGCACATGAACATCCAAACCCATACTGTGTAAAGGTTTAAGCAAAGTCCCCAAGCAGGAAAGGGTGGTTTACAGATAATGTCAGAGTGCATTATTTGTGGTCTCAGGAAAACCACTCTTTAAAGGAAAGAAATCAGGCAGTCACAGTTTAATTTAGACCAAAAAGGATTACATTCTATAACAATGATATGCTGCTGCAACTCTTAAGGACAGCACAAAACCACAGAGTTACAACAACTACTCCACAAATATTTATTCACGTCCAAATACTTCTACATAATGTATGCAGAACAGCAAATTTTAGTTGCCCAAGGCCAATAAGAGAGACAGACTGAAGAGTCAAGTAGAGACATCCCTCAATATTAAAATAAACTAAAATTAATTTCTACATGCAATGGCAGTCCTGTACTGTCTTCTTTGCATATGCCATCAGAAATGCTATCCTAGATTAATAACGGTCATCATAAACGTACTTTTGTGCAGAAGTATTTTAAGCAATACAACTTTAAGTAGTGAGGAACTTATCAATTAAATGACCACAGCAGTGTGAAGTTGCATTACTTTTCTTTTTGAAATGTAGTACCACCAGCCCTAGGGCAACCACGGTGGTGCAGCAGTTATAGCATTGCCACCTCACAGCAAGAGGTTCTCCGGTTCGATTCTCGGCTGGAGTGCCTTCTGTGCGGAGTCTGCATGTTCTCCCTGTGGTCGCGCAAGTTTCCTCGCGCATCCTAAAGATATGCTGTAGGTGGATTGGATACTCTAAATTGGCCCTAGGTGTGAGTGTGTGCATGTGTGTGCCTTCTGTGGAAGGTTGGGCGCCAGGCTGGCAACTCAACACTGTAAAACTCCACTGCCAATCATGAGCGGACAGGTGATCCGCTGTGGCGACCCCTAACCGGGAAAAAGACGAAAGAAGAAGTACCACCAGCCTTACAAGAAGTGGAATTTGACACGGGGCTGACACGGGGCTGCAGCAAAATGAAACAATACAACTACTCAACAAAAAGTGACAAAATCAAAGCCAATTCAAGATGCAGAATGACTGGGGTAGTACACGGATTAGTTACAAATCAGAAAGGCAGACAAAAGGGGTAAAACTGCATTAATGGGATACTTCAACACGTACATGCCAGTACCTGTGTGCTAACTCCACACTTTGCAGAACTCTACTTCAGAAGAAACTATTTCACACCACTCAACTAAGAGTACAAAGATCAGAGCTCTACAAATACAAACACAAGTCTAAGTGCGTAGCAACCTTGAAAAAACATTCAGGATGACACAAATGAATTTCATCATCATAAGGGTGCATGCAAATGAAAAAATAATGCAAGACTAAGAAAGCAGCAGTTGTGAACAGAAACACGTATTCATACAAGGCAGTAAGGGATAATGTGGTATCTGCAGAAAAAACATTTATAAGCTAGGAAAAAAAAAAGTAAGAGGAAGCAAAGAGCAAAATGCACATACACCAGAATCTTATTCAGACAGAGTGGGACAAAATAAATTAGTAGAAGGAAAGCTAAAAGGACAAGAAGGCATGTTAATAGAAGATGGCAAGCAAAAGAGAGGAAAAAAAAAACTGCTACTGTTCTTATTTAAAAGTTGTTGACCAGGAAAGTCTGATTAGGACGGAGCATATTTTCAGTGGAGGCCTGGGGAGAAACGCTCAAGATGCATGTCTTGGCAATGTGGGAGTAAACCGTAGTACCTGGAGAAAGCCCACGCCAATGCAGACTCCATACAGAAGGCACCCCAGCTGAGAATCAAACTGGAGAACCTCTTGCTGTGAGGTGACTTTAACAGCTGCACCACTGTGCCACACAATGTTTTTATACATGCATTTATGAAATCTTATATACCAAGATACAAAAAAATGGCACAGCTTACATTTAAGAAATACCCTTTACAAAAATTAAATAACCCAACATCTTTTTCATAAAAATTTGCATGGCCAAAAATGAAGACTGCTTAACAGAATTCAGCTGATTGATAGGTTAAAAAGCTGCTGGTTTGTTTAAGTTGGGATTTTTTTGCTTAGAGGTGCCTTTCCATCTCTTGCAGTCAAACTGAATAAAACCAACCTCCCCCACAACCTCTGCAACCCCTCTCAATTAACCCCGTCTCTCCGGATACCCCATATGAAATTGCACTGCACCAACCATTCCTTCTCCATTCTTGACCCAAACTCTGGTAATACCTTCCCCTTAAATAAGTCTCCTTTTTCCCCACCTTCAGAGCACAACTAATAAGACATCTACATCAAAAAACTGCAAGTGCTTTTCCATTGGACACAAACTAAACCCTCCTCATCTGCATCACTACTACTTTGATCCTCTGTTCTCAGCTGCTCCTTCCCTCTTGTATTACTTAAAATTATTTAATTATTTTAATTTTACATTTGTTTACTGGGGGGGACTGTTTTCAGTTGAGGCCCGGGAAGTAAAGCTCCAGAACAATTGCCAACATACTTTACACAAGACATTTACATGAGCATTGTGGTTTACACATTCACTTACAGAAATATACCAGATAACGCATGACTGCATAAGATATTTACATAAGCATAGTGGTTTAGATATACAATTAAAAGTATAGTAGGTAGTAACATATGATGGTTGTTCATACATTATGTTTAGTAGAGATCATCTTGAAGTTGGACTGAAACTAAAAAAGGAGGAGAATATACACAAACTCATATGAGGTGCATTGACATTTTAAAGGAAAGCTTTTAAACTTAGTCTATCGGAGAGCTAGTGGGTATAGACGGGACAGTGGGGAGTAGGCGGCATTGAGTTGGTATACAACGTGATTCATTATTAATTCACAGTGGATTTTCTACTCTGTTAATATGTACATATTGTATCACTTGTCTATGGGATTATCAACCTTTAATTATTCTGAGTTTGTGAATTTGTTCTATTTTCTTTTCTTGTGAATCTCTTCGGCGGAGGTGTGCCTGCAAACGTCTGTAATGATCAGTGTACTACCCTGGTAAACTGTCATAAATTAATAAAATAAAACAAACTTACAAATGAGGTGAGCTACATTTTATATCTGTGATCATATATTATCATAAAGGATACTCTAAACAGAGTATTGCAATGATTTACAAACGTCTCAGGTCTCCATCTTAGCATTGGTGACACCCCAGTTAACCTCCACCTTGCTAGCCTTACTGTTTTAAAAAATAATAATTTTACATATTGTGTGTGTGTGTGTGTATATATATATATATATATATATATATATACACACACATATACACACACACATATATATATATATATATATATATATATATATATATATATATATATATATATATATATATATATATATATATATATATATATATATATATATATATATATATATATATATATATAAAACAGAACTGACGGCCTGCTTAGCGGTAGAGTCATCTGAAGGCTTAGCCTTGTGCAGTCTGTCTCAATCTTTATCTCTGCGTTTTTTCGGAATGTCTACAGATTGTTGGCTGATGGATGCCATTTCGGAACGAAAATACTTGGCTACAATAAGAGCTCAACGACAAATAGTTTTCGCGTTAAAGAGGGCACAGAACCTGCAACGGGGGACATCATGGTCTGGGCCTAAACAAGTGATACAGTATGAATGGAAGTCTCAGTGTGGTATTTGCTTTCCACAGGGTAGATGATTGTTAACTTTTTCGGACATTGGTTAGTGCAAGAAAAAAGGATCCCCAATGGGGTACTTACCTTTAGACGTTTTCAGCTGTAATTCAAACTCTGGTAGCGACTGACTAGCGCACCTGCAAACTGTTTCTGGTACAGGCTCCAGAGCAAGAAAGACTGGTTTAATAGTGTAGGCTGCCTTCCTTTACAGCACTGACGTCCTGACGTCAGGCAGCAAGCGAAAGCAGCCGATGCAGAAAAACACCGACTCTGGCATTCAGGCCCACCCTAGGGCTACCACAGGTGATGACTGCAACAGTGAAACACTAAACATTTGCTTTGGAATACGAAGGGAGACTCTCTAGATACAATTAGTGTGGGAGTCAGGACTGCTTTGAACAGACCAGATGTTGGCTGTGGCCATCCAGAAAGCACAAAGGCCCCTACCTCCTGAGATACTGTCCTTGGCAGACATCAAGAGAAAGGACTTGGTTGTTATGGTTTTGCAGATTTTGGCAGAAAGAATCTTTTATGATTACAAATGCAAAATTAAAATAATTTACAACTCTTCTACATACTGGACAAAAATGCTAGGGAGCAGGAACTTCACACCTGCTTTGAGTTGTTGATTTATACCCTTGAAATGGTTGCCAGTCTAATGTTTAAACAGCAGGGTTCATTTAAAGTGAGAATCAATATAGCCTTTATTAGTTTAACTAGTAATGTTGTAATGCAGAGACAGGGTAATAGCAGATCACAGTAAGAGTTATGCTCGTCTCATAGCCTGTCCACAGCAGTATGAGTAACAGAGCACTGCACTGCCTTCCTTACTGGCAGTGAATGTCTGATCACCGAAATCTTCCTTTGAAGATCTTTCAATACATCAGTGGTACTCAACATTCCAAGTAAGTCTTTAGAAATATGCTTACCGACTATCTATGAAGTCAAAGTATGAAAGCTACATGTTTAGTTGTCCCGCCACTTTCCTCATCTACCCCACCTCTGTCCGCAGCAGGCACCCCTTTACTACAGTGAATAGTTACAGTACTTCATTCCATGTGACAATGCATTCCAATGTTTGAAAACTCTTCTGAGGTACTAATCTATCAGGGATTTTTGACGGATTGTTACAGAATCTACCTCCTTCCATCTTCTGCATATGACCCGACCCCCTGTATTTATTTACTTATTACTGGGTCAATGAGCTAGTCCATGGAACCCTTTTAGTCCCAACCTTGGTCATAACATAAAGACGAACACCAAATATGCATTCGAGAATTTGCACATTCCAGAAACATAGTTTGGCTTGTGCATATTAAGAAAAATTGCCATCTATACTACATGGAATAAAATACAACACAACTCACATCCTTTAAACGTAGCATAAAAAGAAGTTATGTACTCACCATAATGTTCCATCTGAGTAGTTGTACTTCAATTGTCTTCAACCTGTGGTTACGGATTCGTATCAGATCCGAACTGGCAACTTTTACTAGCATCAGCTCCGAGCTCTGAACTCCTCCCCTTACCCACAATACACCTCCACTGCCTTCCATCCCCAGATAAGAGTTTGCTGAACCTTATAAGGATAACCCAACCTGAAAAATTTACTTGTGACCTATACTGCAGCCCGTAGGCTGATCATATGCCAAGGTCCGGGGAAAGGAGGGAGGGAGATGGCGAGTACATAACTTCTTTACTTGAAGTAGTTTACTTCATTTGGTCTTCAACCTGTGGGACAGAGTCCCCAGCTACTAAACTCCTGGGAGGCCCTCAAGGAAGGATATTCCAGAGCACCACGGAACCAAAGTATGCTCTTCTTCTGGAAGTCAAATCCAATTTGCAATGAGAAATAAATGTATGAGATGAGGACCAAGTATCTGCAGAACAAATATCCAAAGACACTCTAGACCAAAAGGCCGCAGATGTAGCCATGGACATAGTGAAATGAGCTTTCACCTGACCTGGAGGAGACATGCCTCTGTCCTTATAAACCTGCAGGATGCATGAAGAAATCCATCTAGCTATAGTGACCTTGGACATGGGTTTCCCCAAAAAGGGTTTATAGAAGGATACAAACAATTGATCAGATTTATGGAAATTTTTTGTCCTGTGTAAACAGAATCATAACTGTCTATGAACATCCAACATGTGGAATTTGTATTCCATCTTGTTAGTAAAATTAGGAAAGAACACAGGCAAATTGATGGTCTGATTGATATTAACTGGTGATGCCACCTTAGGAAGAAAAGGATCGATTGGTTCGAAGGGAGACCCTATCTTTGTGAAAAATCATGCAAGAAATTTTGATGGACAAGGCCTGTAATTCTGAAACCCTTTTTGCAGAGGTAATAGCCACCAGGAAAAACTGTTTTCCAAGATAAAAATTTTAGATCTGCTGTTGCGGCAGGCTCGAAAGGTGGAGCGACCACAGCTTGAAGAACCATCGTAAGGTCCCAATGGGAAACAGGATCTTTGACTGGGGGGGGGGGGGCGTAACAAAAAGATGCCTTTGATAAAGGCTTTACACAGTCTGAAGAGGTGAAAGAGGCAGAATTCTCACCCACATGAAAATGAGAGATGGTAGCCAACTGAACCTTGACAGTAGAACTAGTTCTGTATTGAAAAATATCAGCTAGAAAATCAAGAATGGTGGAAACAGGAGCCGTGAAAGGGTCTAAATACCTTTGAGAGGTCCAAAAGGAAAAATGTTTCCACTTGCTGTGATAAACGTTCCTAGTCGAAGACTTATGAGCAGCTGCCAAAATAGATCTAACTGAGGAGGATAGTCCAGGAGTCCTAGCAATCACGGGAACTGGAGCAGCCAAGCTGTGAGCTTCAGGTTGTCCAGATTCAGAGGAGATGCCCCCGAAGAGTGTGAAATTAGATCCTGAATGGGATATAGGATCCAAGGCGGAGCCAAAAGGTGAGACCAAAGGAAGGGAAACCATACCTGGCGAGGCCAGAACGGGGCAATGAGGATCACTTTGCTCCCCAGTTGACGAGCTTTCTGTAGAAACCTCAGAATGAGAAATACTTATGTGTAAGCATACAGAAGGACTGGGAGGCCAAGCATGAACTAGAGCATTGCTGGGGGACTCCCTCAGTTGGGGGTTCAGAGTGAAAAACTTGCTGCACTTTGCGTTGGAAGGAGATGTGAAGAGATCACAGCAAGGTTGATCCCACTCACTGAAGATCTGTTCCACTACTGACAGATTCAGAGACCACTCGTAAGGCATCAGAATGGTCAGACTTAGCCTGTCTGCTAGGATGTTGGACCACCCTGGAATGTGCATTGCGATGAGAAAACGACTGGTGGAAATCTCCCATTCCGACACTCTTATGGCCTCATAACAAAGGTTGTAAGATCTGGTCCCTCCCAGTTTGTTGATATACCAGACCACTGACATGTTGTCTGACTGAATAGCAATCGTCCCCAGAGGAAGAAAGGCATGAAGGACCTGCAACGCTAGAAGGACCGCCCTCATCTCTAAGACATTTATGTGCAAGCTGGTCTCTATGGGGGGACCACAGGCCTTGAACTGTCCCGCCTGAAAAATGCCCCCCTCACCCGAGTTAGGAGGCATCTGTGGTCACTGTGGCTTGGGACGGGGCTGGAACAAAAGGTCATCCCTCCAGAATGTCCAGAGAGCACATCCAGCATATGAGGGACAACCGAAAGACTAGACTGAGTTGAATTGGATATGTCAGTGGCAGTTCCAGAGACCATTGTACAGCTAGAGTCCACTTTAGAATCCTCATGTGTAACCGAGCACACGGGAGAAGATTTACGGTTGCTGTCATTGAGCCTAGGGCCCTCTACACCAATTCTGCTATTGGGAGATGAGAGTGGTAGATCAGGGAGACATGCGTCCTCAGGTTTTGAACTCTCTCCAAGGTCAGGAAGACTTTGCACTGAAGAGCATCTATCCTGGCACCAATGTAGTCTATCACCTGTACAGGATCTAAGAGAGATTTGGATGCATTGATTGTAATCCCTAAACATAGGGCAAGAGTCAGGAAATAATCCCTGGTTTGGGAGAGTAGACACCTGGTGGGTGCCAATTGTCCAGGTACGGATAGACTTGAATCTCCTGAAGCCTCAGGCGAGCCACTATCACTGCCATCACTTTGGTAAACACCCTGGGGGCCATGGTGAGACCAAAGGGTAGGGCTCGAAATTGGTAATGATGGACTCCGAGCCAGAAGTGGAGGAACCTCCTGGAGCTTCTGTGCATTTTTATGTGATAAGCATCCTGGAGATCTAATGAGCACATCCAGTCGCTCTTTTGCAGGTATGGCATGATGGACTGTAATGTGATCATCCAGAACTTTTCTTTGGCAACTGACAGGTTCACGGTAGAGAGGGCCAGAATGGGCCTCACATCTCCAGTTTTCTTTCGCACCAAAAGAACCTGGAGTAGAAGTCCGATCCAGACTGATCTTGGGGGATGGTTTCGATGGCTCATTTTTCTAGCAGCTTGGAAATTTCCTGTGCTGCTGCCTCCCTTTGCATGGGTGGTACATCCGAGAGGTGTCTGGGAGATTTGGGGGGACCCACGAAGGGGATAGAGTATCCTCTGGATATGATTTTAAGCATGCAGTGGTCTGTTATGGACTCCCATGCTGCTAGGTGCAAAGACAATCGTCCCCCTACTGCCTCCAGAGTAGAGCAGTCGGGCAACCCCTCATGGTTGCTGCCCGGGTCTGTCAGAGAAAGGTTCGAGACCCATAGTTCCTTGGACCCCCTCTGTGTCTGGGCCAGCATCCATTCTGCCCCCATCTGCCTCTGGGGGAAGAAGAGCCCAAAGTGTCCCGGGAATAGTGTGACTTCCGAAACTACATCTTTTGCCCTCTCTGGTTCTGGGAAAAGGGTTTGAGGGTTAGACAGGTGGATCCCAATGGCAGACCGTGTCTTCCCGACCTCCTCATTCTGGACTAAATGTCTCCATGACGGTCTTAACCAAAGAGTGCAGAGCTGTCATAAGGGGCACTGGCAAAGGATGCCTTGAAGGGTTCGGAAAATTGACATAACTTGAGCCAGGCGTTGCGCATTATGAACATGCCTGACCCAACTGCTCTAGCCACTCCTTCCATAGCATGAGAAAGGAGTCGCATGGACATGTTAGATAGTGCCTTTAAAATGACCATACTCACGGAGAATGAAGCCTTGTCCTCCTGCGACATGGACTTGAGGGAGACTCCTCCAGCTCCTTTACCAGGTCACGAACTCTGGTTGCATGTGCCAAGTAGTACAGCACCATAATCAAAAAGGTAGCTGAAGCGTAAACCCGCTTCCCTAGGCGGTCCATCATCCATGACGCTCGGTCAGGAGGATGGACCGAGGAACTCTCCTGAGCAAGTTCCTTCTTAGTGGCTGCTGCTACCACCACGGCGTCTATGGGGGAGCTCTTGCTCCAAGCTGGTCTGTCTATGGGGGGCTTAGGATCTTATCTGGCCTTTTTGGGATAGGTTCCATGGTGTCTGGTTCCTTCCATACCCATGAGGTGACCAGATCCACCAAGGGATTTGCGGGAGGGGACACCCAGGAAGTAGATGGGCCCATGCCAAAAGCCTCCAGGAACACGGACTCATCAGAAGGTGGTTTGGGGGCAGCCCAACCTCCCCTTTGGTGCAGGAGATTTCCATGATGTCTCTCCAAAGGAGACATCCTCAGGAGGTGAACTCGGGGAACCTTCTCCATCATCTAAGACAGTGTCTTCGTTGAGGGACTTGGGGGATTCCAAGTGCGTCCTCTTACACATATGCTTGCGAGGTACCTCTCTGGTGGGGCTCTCCGGGGGGGTGGGGGGCTCGCAAGCCATTTGTTCCTCAGGGGGAACCGTCTGGTGCTCTTCAAGCACAGGCTGTCCCTCTGGTAAAATGATGGGGACCATAGACAGAGCCGAGGGGGACAGGGAGGAGTCCGTGGGGGCAGTCAGTGGTCTCGATCCAGCGGACAGAACTCTACCATGTAAAACACTGAAGGACAGCGAACCTCCTGAGAAAGCAATAAGGAGGCTGGTCTCCCTGGGTCCGAGAGAACTCGAGCCGGGCCCGCGGTGGATGGAACTCCAAAGGAGGGAACGTGGCCAGACAAAGACTGAGCTGAAGAAAAAGGTTCCACTCCCTCGGATCTGACACCAAAGCTCCAGCTCCAAGAGCTGGTCAGATCCGAAACCCTCCAGGTGGCTGTCAGCGTCAAGGAAGCAGGTACCAACGGTGCAGAGCACTTGACCAAAGCCAACCTCTGATCCGAATACTCCAAACCCAAAGGTCAGATCGCTGAAGGAGATGTAGATTAGAAAAAAGAAGCAAGCCCCCCCCCCCTGTGGAAGGGGGGGCTGGCAAGACCCCCATCTGGATCTGTATATGGATAAAATTGCATAATTTTATCCAGATCCATGTCAGACAAGGACCGCAATGAGGCCTCAGACTCTGACCTGGTGGGTTGGGGCACCGAGGCCTGAGAAGCTGGATGTGTCTCCACTGGGGAGAACCTCTGAGATCGGAGCTGAGGGAAGTCACGGATCTGTGGTGTCTTAGTAGGCGAAACGAGGTCCGGAGACCTCTGTTTTCCCCAGTCTTCAACTCTCTCCCCCCTCTCGCTACCTCTTTTCTGCTCTACTACCACAGGTTTTGGTACAGGAGGTTGTGTCCCAGCCTGGGAGGGAGGAGAAGCCAGAGGAAGAGAGGCAGGAGAGGTGGCCACAGCAGCTGCTGTGACCGAAGCCAGAGACATGGAAAGGGAGTCTGAAGGGAGAAGGAGGCCTTTGAGGGCCAACTTGGCCTTCCTATCTTTATGGGCACGGGGGTTGAAGCCTGCACATATGCTGCAGTCCACACTCAGGTGGGCAATGCCCAAGCACAAAACACAGAGTGTGGCCATCCACTGGGGATAACTTATGGCCACACACTGTGCAGTGCTTGAAAACGAGCTTTTCAGCCATACTATTTAGTAGAAAGATAACCTTAATAAAAAACAGGCAGTTTCTTTGTAACACACACACTCACCACACACATATACAGTAGAAACAGAGGGGGGAGGGGAAGCTACAACCTACACCACAGTACAAACTACTCTAACCTAAAACTCGATGCACCAAGCGAGAAAGGGGACCTATATTAACACTGACAGAAAATTGAAGAAAATTAGTTACTCACGAAGGTTTTACCCACAGACTAGTAGAAGCTCAAGAGACACTATGCTGAAGCAATTCACGGCAAATGAGATCTGAGGATGGAAGGCAGTGGAGGTGTATTATGGGTAAGGGGAGGAGTTTGAAGCTGATGGTAGTAAAAGTTGCAGGCTCGGATCCATAACACACAGGTTGAAGACCAAATGAAGCAAACTACTTCAGATCAAGATATTACTGGACTTGTAGAATGAACTACTCAAAAAATTTAAAAGATAGTAGGATAAAAATGAAACGGTGGATAATTCCAGAAATCCACAGTATGTATATTTTAAGTTGCTTTGCACAGACCAAAATGAGAGAGGTGGTACAATATTATTTTATACATTATCTACAGAAATATTACATTTACACTTGGTAAAACACATACACTTATGGTTTTGACAAAGATGCTCTCTCATTTCCTTTCTGTACTATTTTAAGTGAGTAACTTATCTGATTTTATGTGGAATGTACCATTCTTCACACACTCACTTGACATTGGGCTATCCAAACTACATTCCCCTTTGACCTTACTCTTCAGGGTTAAACATGAAGGGCCTTTTCTGCTTAATGCGACTTCTGAATTCTATTCATTATTTTACTTTCACTGCACAAGTTATACCAGCCTAACTTCTTCTGAATATGGCCAACTCAAAAAATAAATACATAAATACATACATAAGCAAATACATAAATAAATATAGAAATTATGGAGTTTATTTTAATGACAAGACATTGTAAGCATCTCCATAGCTTTCAGCTCTAGCTACATAGCCCAGCATATGCCTGGTCTTCCGTAATGTCCAATTACATACTGCAATATGTACATAACTCAGCCAAAACTGTGACAACTGCCAGACCATGATTTCTTCCGTCTAGACTAGTTGATCCTTCACAAAAGGATTTTCTCTTTAGAGAGGGTTTGTTTCATACTTCTGTCAGACTGTATGCAGCAAAAGAAAAGGATTTTTTGGCTAACATCTCTGTTCTTAGCAGGTTTGCTTCTGGTCCCATTTTTTAACAAGTGATGATCACTATCCAGAGGAAAAAGAAAACACCAGCCCCAGATGGGCTTCCACTAGAGGCATACAGGGAGATGCAAATTATGATCCCAATTTACTAACTTTGCTGTAAACACATATTCTAGAGTCGGGGAAAAAATAATTAGTAGTACCCAAATCAGGTAAAGATCCTATTAGGCCTGCCTCTTAGCAGCAGATTTCAGTAATAAATCAGGATTATAAATTGTTATGCCTCTTTCAGCATGCAGTTTCCAATTGATTAATTAACCCATTTGAACCAAACAGGTTTTCTCCCAATTAGATCATTTGATAATATCTTAAAAACTGCTTTGGTAAAAGATGATGCAACAACATCAAACACAAACATCCTAACTGCCATCATGTTTGCTGAGAGAGCATCTAATAGAGTTGACAGGGAGGTTTGTTTAAAAATCTCTTACCCACATGGGATTCCTTCAGTCATTTGCACCCTTAATTAAAAGCCTCTGTGTTGGATGGAACTTCTGCTAATAAAGCAGGGTACAAACCTATCAGTCAGCTTTACATTGCATAGGGTAACCCAGAAGGGATGCCATCTATCCCAGTTATATGCGACTTATCTAGAGCCCCTTGCACTTAATCCCACCATTTCAGGATACAACATAGCTAGAAAAAACATTACACTGTCAATATATGCAGATGACCTAATTTTGCACTAGCCCAATTCTAAGACATAACTCGGTTACTGCAATAGTTTGGTACAACTTCAGGTTACAAGCTTAATATGGTAAAAACAGACTTTAACAACTGGAATTTTATTTCTTCAGAACCATTAGTACAAGATGTTCCAAATCTTTCTAGATCTAGTCAGGTGACATAGTTCGGAGTCCAACTTACAAGACTCTCTCCAAACATCAACAGCTGGAAATGTATTACATAATGTGAGGAGACTATTAAGAAACAGCATACACAGGCCTTGAAGTAGTTTGAGTGTCATACGCAAAGGACTCCCCAAGGTATTTTATTCTTGCTATATTTAAGTTAAAGAAATTGTAAGATTTTGCATGGGCTACCATTGTGCAAAGAATTCATGGAGTCTCCGCTTAGATTTCAGGGGCCTAGGTCTTCCACAGTGGGAACATTTTGTGAAATAGTCACAAATAGAGCAATAGTGATGTTGTTAAAAAATCTATATTTTATAATTGGAAGGAAATAATTTTATTAAAAACTGAGGGCTTGAGGAGAGATTTAAACTATATTTGACCAAACAATATGGCGTGCAGAACAGACTCTGATTTAGTCAGACAGAAAAAAATATGGGTTGGTATAATGGTCAAGGTGTTTACCTCACAGACATAAGGTACAGGGTTTGATTCTCACATTTGAAAGGAAACCGCCTGTAAGGACAGTTAGCCTTGTATTTACTTATGAATGAGTGGAGCAGTCTAGTATTTAAAGGAGAATTAGCTGAAATGGTGGAATGCTCACTTCGCATCAGAGTAGTAGCAAGATTGACGCCTGCATTCTCCATAAGTTGGGGGTTGACATCATACCTCTCAGCCTCTAAGAGGAGGAGATCTGGACAGAGCCACAAAGAATGGGGGAGATGCACAAAAATAGCTACACTTTAAATATTGCTCTTACAAACTCAAAGTTGATAGAATGACAAGTTTTGCATTAGCATAAATTTTCTGAGGGATATGAAGTCTGAAACTCAAACGTCTGTCATTTTTCTGACTTCAGCCCTCACTGATTTGACAATGGTTTGCCAGAAAACCACAATTTTATGGTAAAGAGACCAAATCTGTACAGTTTGAGAGGTATGGTTGACATGATGGTTAAGGTGTCTGCCTTACAAACACAGGCAGCAGGGTTTGATTCTCAAATGGGATAATCATGTGTTTAAAATGATCCTTAAGGGTAGTTAACTTGGTACTAACCTATGAACCTATAAATAAGATTTCAGACTAACAGGAATCTTTCCTGGAAAGTAGATTTGGTCTCTACAGGGATGGATACTTGTTTTAAGGCATTCCCTAGAAGGATGCGGTGAGAATTTATTTATCTACTTTAGTTACTGTTTTGGGATCAATTTATTGAGAATATCAAGATTATGCCCTGGCAGAAGTTAAAAGCCAGACTTGACAAAATTACTTACAGCCTTACTATTAGTGACTAGCCATCTCCTTATCTAAAGAACTTTACCAGTATCCTGTTGGTTGATTATTCAAGCTGGATTCTTTTATTTTAGCTGTTAAGAGACAAAATACTGAGCAATTAAATGAAGTTACTGGAGGGGCAGTTAAGATCTCATTGGCAAATGTACTATGTTCACAAATTTGCATAAAAAACAGTGGAGTAGACAATTGGGGATTACAGGAAATACAAACATTGAGCTCACCTTCTTAATGCCTCCTAAATACCTGACTAAAACCTGGAGGTATCTGCTATCTGGCTGACTATGTCTGTTCAACTTTTTATATACTCTGGCTTGCTTGCTTAGGATGTTCCCAGCAACTTCCTCTCAAATTTGGGGATGCAGTAGCCCTGAATTTGTTGACTGGCTTCACAAATTTAGGAAACATCCTTTCCTAGAATTATTTAAACAGGAATGGCCAGGTGTTCTATAATGCACACATGGACACAAGACCACTCTCACTGCAGCTACATTTCTTATTTGTCACTTTGGGAATTGTCATCTTGAACTAACTACCGTGAATTCAGTCTGCAATGGATTAAAAATGTGTTACAAGAAAATGAAAGCAATCATCCCCCATTTTCTCAGATACAGCAGTACATGAAACAGAACTGAAGGGGCTGGAAATTATCCTGGGTCCACAACCAGCATACCCTTGGCACAAGTAAGCACCGTTAGAACGCTTGTTAACAGGTGATAATTGATGGAAAGTTTCAATGATTTAGTAGATGGTTGGCTATAGATGAAAAAGTCTGTAGGAGATGCCCTCTCTGTTCCTTCTAATGAATTTATGTTCTATACGGCATAACACATTGCAGTATCTAGGAGCCATTTAATAGGGATTAGTTAAACACATTTTAGCCTTAAGTTGTGGTGTAACAAATTAGAAAAGATAAGCTACTTGCCAATAAGTTACCTTACAATACAATATTTTATATAAAAATAGTATGGAACTGTCACTACTAATCTGCAGTCTGGACAAGACTGAAAATAAATTTTCTCTGTTTAAAGGATGGTGTGAAGCTGTTAATGAACAGTGTGCACATTTTGTAAAATTTTATTTATTTAGAGTAAAAAATGAATTTTTTAATACTGCATTTGTTTTATTTGAAATTTATGTAAACTGGTTTACTTTGTTTTTATGTAGGTCTATAGTGTGTAATAGTTATTTTTTCAATTTAATAAACTTTTTTCGAACTATAAACACCTCTCTTCGTAGAACTCCACTACCACCATTAACTACCACAGATATCAAAACACACAGCCTTGCCTTTTGTTTTACATGAAACTACAACTTTCATCTAACTGCCTACCTCATAAGCGGTACTAGATTTTGCTGAAATCATGAGCCATCCCTTGACAACCAATGAGCTCATCACCTAATTGCACCATCGATAACCAGGGCTTGTTGAACACATCAGGCAACAGCAACAGCGGCCTACAAGGACAAAAACACAGCAGCGTACAAACAGCTCATGCCAAAGGACAGAGTGGAATTCTCAGAGGACCACATCTAAGTGCTGAAGGTTAGGAAATAATACTGCTGCACTCCTTAAATCTACATGGGGTCCTGGGATGCCTTACAGTTGGAATGTACATACACTAAAATACAAGCAAAACCTGTGTGTTCGCAATACATACAACAGGCCATCCAAGGCTAGGGCTAAAAAATAGTAACATCCCCAAGTTAAAAATGGGTCCCACATCCTGCTATTGCACATGGTGATACAGCTAAAATGTGCCAGCACCAACAGTGAACCTCTCCAGGGCACAAGTAATGCATTCACCTTGCTAGGACTCCCCCACATGAGTTAGCATGCCAACATCTATGACAAAAGGGATGGAAACACAGGTACAAAACAAGCAGTACATGAAAGAGTTTCATAGCAGAGTGAGTGAAAAAGCTCTACCTTTCAAATTCCATTACCTTATCTAGCACCTATGCACAGAGCAGTCTTGACTCTGTTACTAGGCTCAGTGCGACAGCAATGAGTACAGGCTTTTCTACAGATTTCTTTCCTTACTACTACACTCCTTTTCTAGACAGCCAGCTGACTAGCCATCACACTATTTGGGGCACTACCCAAAAACTTTAATTTCTTCATGTTTCTACATGGCAAAGTGTCAGAGGCAATGCTGAAATTCAGATGAATCAAAGCAGCCACATTATCTACCCAACGGGGAACCGGATCAGGTCTAGGGGGACCTCTGCTTTATGAGCAAATGTTAGCCATACGTTGAACAATCACCATCAATGAACTCTACTAGCTTTCCCTGTTCTGTGTGGTTTGTACAACCTGCTCTTGCGAAGAAGCAGAACTGACAGAGCTGTAATTAGCATGCCCTGTAACAGTCCCACCCAGGTTCAGTGTGAACCACTGTCCCCTCCCTAGGCAGTGCTATGGTTTCCTATGAACAAATTCCAAGCAATGCCCTCAACTCCTTCAACAGAATGAAACACCAAACCTTTCATTCATTTTTGAATTTTCAAGGGAATATGATTTTCTGTAAGCAAACAAACACATATTCTATCTTACAAGACACCTGGAGAAAACTGTTTTGCAAAGCTCACATTTTATGACGCATTAATAATCTGACTCATAAAAGAACCGTTTCGTCCTCAGTAAGTAAAATTCGGCTGCAGAACATATGCATCAAACTCTCCAGATTATGAAAAGTTGTATGAAAATGTCTTTTTTTTTTTTTTTTTGAAAGTTTAGCAAGCAAAACCACACTTTCTCTAGCTCCACCCATGAGCGACTCAGACTAGGTTTAAAGTTACAGATGTGCCAACATCCCCATGTCATGTTTCTTAACTGATTAAGACAACTGGCCTTGAGAACATTACTTGCTATGAGATGGGCCAAACACACAAAACAAATGGACATTTACGCAAAGCAAAAGTAGCAGCAGCAAATAATAAGAGTTACACAAAAAGTACCATTTTACAGCGATTACAAAAGGAAAAAAATCAAATGAGTAGCTCAAAAAAAAAATGAAGTGAAGTACACAAAAGTGGTGTCTGATAACAGCCAATGTCTTCAAAGCACTAATAGTGATAGAATTCCACTAAGTACTCAGATTTTCTTTCTTGAAGGCCAAGTTTAATTCATTCCTGACGTTAACTAGTACTGTTCCATGTTACAGGTGAAGATACATAAAGGACCTCTGCTAGAGTAAAAGTAGCCTGCCAAAGGCAAGGCCTCCCTGTGGTCAGTGGACCGACAGGAGTACTGCAACAGCTACTTTTAATAAGTGTACTTAATAGCAGGGTGGATCCAGCTGTGATAGGTAGCCAGTCTTGCTCTTCACAAAACTAAGAAGTGGTATTTCCTTGCACCTGCTAGGGATATAAAGTCAAAAACATTTGTTCTCCGCTTCCTTTACTAGATGTATGCCAAGAGGACAGTAAAAGGAAAGAGGAGGAAGAGTCACTTTGTCTGTAATGACAATATCCAGTCTGAATGCGACTGTTGCATATAGAGTCCGATCACTGGAAAGACGCTTTAGAACTCCACCCACTGCCATTCAGTGTACATTTTAAATGCAAAACTGTAATCAAATAAAACGCCTACCTACACAAGACTAGTCCCCCCCCCCCCCAAACAGAAGTGCCTTCTGGATCTTATATAACGAGAGAGCACGCCTGCATACATTTTTAAGAAGTGCCAAAAAGCAGGTTTGCTAATTTTGCTGGAATCTAAATGAGCTCATCTAGTGGCAAAGTGCGTTCAACCTGCGCTGGATACTTTTCTGAATGTGGTAAATTCTTCTGCTTTCATCACATTCAGCTAGATCAAGTATGATGTGAAAGCTCAAAGTTAAAGAAGAATCTGGCTGATGAATATGAAGAGAATAGGTTCCAGTGATGCATGTGGGGTGTCTATATGCAGCTTGTCCAGTTCCGAGCAACAGCCATTCACTGAAACTGTTAATATTCTGTCTACACGGCTGAATTCACACCTCTTTACAACAGCAAGGAAAGTGCTACTAAAGTTCTGCACAGACCAAAAAAAAAAAAAAAAAAACTGCAGAGCAGATGAAGCCACTTTCTTCTCTAGTATATATACATTATTATGAATGTTATCATTTAAAAAGTGGGAAAGAAGTTTATAATATGAAGAGTGTTCCAAGACTATAAATCATTGCTAGAAAATACTTTTACAATAGGGTTTACATTAAAGGATAGCTGTGACACCACTGACCTCACACAGGCAGATGAGTTTAGGAAAAGGAATTATAACTGCATGTTTAAGCTCTTGGGAGACGCAGACAACTTGATAATTTAAGTCTAGGACTCTGGAATTAAGGAAGCAGTCATTACAAGCAAAGACAAATGAAGACCCTTTGAGTGAACAAGCAGTTTTGATGCAGTTTTAACAAAGTGTCTTGAAATGGAAGGCATTTATAATCCAAGAATAAGGTTTATTAGGAAGCAAGTCTGGTCTGGTGGGAAAAAGACGGCAGGATCGTATAAGCTGCTACTTGAAAATGTGCTTCCATTCATCCATCTATTCATGACAATTATTTCCCCAATTTCTGAACATGGGGACAGTGTGTTACTGAACAGTGACAATCACATAGATCCAAGGTTTACACTGCCAGGTAGCTAGCCCTGCCTTGGTAGTTCTTCCACACTCCACGCACACTCCTGCACAAACACACACACTCACATTTATGGCCAATTTAGAGTGTTCAATCCACCTACTACATATCTTTGGAATGTGGGAGTAAAAACCCATGCAAACAGGGAGGACATGCTCAGCGCAGAAAACATCCCAGCAGAGAATCAAACTGGGGAACCTCTTGCTGCGAAACAATACTATACACTGTGCCAATGTGCCGTCCCTAGAATGCGCTTCCAATTCATGGATAGCCAATTTAGAATTGCTAGTATGTATACAGATGTGGACGAAAGCTTCTTCAAGGAATGCTGAGCAATCAGATCTCACATCATTGACATCTTCCAAAAGCTTTTATAGCGCCATTCTAAAACTGTGTGCGTGTTCCTTTGGAAGTAGAACTAGGTCACTTTTGTCAATCTGCAAACCTTTCTAAGCTAATCATTAAATAAAACGATTGGATAACTGGTTTTCTTTCATTTCACCAAAACACAAACCATTTTGTACTTCTGGAGGGGACAGACTATTATACTGTTAATGGAACATTTTTTCATGTGGAAGAAAGAGGAGATTATTGCCCTTCAGCCTTTTCTTCCTAAAAGGGAAAATGTCACACTGTCTTCAGTTAATATGGCAAGGACATCAAGCAAAGGTTTAATCATGTGCATTTAGAAGGTAATACTCCAGTTTATAGAATGTAACTCTGCTACACGTACCGAATCCTTTGCAGGATGTATCAGAGTGTGATTATATCCATCTCGAATACTTGATATGCTAAGAGCTAATAAGGTGGTAGTGTCACATCCTTTGTTAGCTGAGGTGGGTTTAAGCAATGAAACTGCATCTTGCATAGAAGTGTTAGACAGCTTTAAAGGGAGTTGCCACTAGATGGCTCAGTAACAGCTTTTGCTGATCACACATCAGCATAGTTCATTAATCACTGCAGAATGCCACATCAGTGCAGAGCAATAAAAAGGTATCCCGAATACACATCATGTCCAGAGCTTCTTTACCTTTATATGTATGCATGCTGTATATTGTACATTACACAGCGAAGACGGTGTGAAAAATAAAAACTTAATTTGGCACAAATTTTGGAACTTTTGAAGCTATCTTCAGCCTGCAAATTCTTCCTAAAAAAGTCCTCTACCGTATCACATCCATTTGCAATGGTATGCCCCCCAAAAGCTCAATGCTATCTTCAGATGCCTGGCTTCCTCCATAGTGCCATCTCCTTTTACCACTGGATTAAGGGACTGCAGGCAGGTCCCATCCCAATTCCCTCCAGACAAGAAAGGCCTTACTCACGCTGTTGGTGTAACATTATCTCGATTCCAGAAGTGCAAGGAGGTGAAGGCTACTATATTGTGACCATTCTGTTTTTTCTTCCAGCCCCAAGGCTGACCGTGTGCAGATATACTGTCAGGCTGTGCAGGTTACAGTCAGTGTGTGACCCACCCCTGGTACTGTAAAATGGACATATCAATCCTACAACCCACTCCCAGCTCAGGATCATCTATTGCTCTGAGCTCTGTTCTCCAGTAAACAGAGGACAGTAAGATTCCCCTTTAACCTAGAATAGGCACTTCCATCCTCCCTGCCAGTACCATCAAAAGCTTGGGTTGTTAATCCAACATGGGTCATTTTTGTCATAGTCAGGGTTTTATCACTGTACACCACTAGGTTGACTCTTGTATTTAACTTTTACTAAAAATTAAGGATACCAGCTGCAGTTCTCATTGTTCACATTAAAATGGACTACCTTTATTAGTCTTTTACCATGCAAAAAAAAAATCTTGATTGCTTTCATGAATCTCATTTTCACAAACAGCATTGTAATTTTCTGCCAGCAGTCCTACTAACCACTGAAATTCTTTTTTTTTTGGACAACATGTTGCCACTTCTGCCATCAATGCCCCCAAAGCTTTAAACAGAGCCCTCAGATTTCAAGCACCAATCCATCGGTTACTCTTATGGTCCGCCTCCTGGTTTCTCATTGGTTCAGCTGCAGCACAACACTGAGCCACTGACAGAATAACTTCCTGAATGCATCAGTTGAGTAAGGTTAATAACTAGTGCCCTTTATGTTCCCATTACTGCAAGTGTGACTTACGGCTTTGTACCCAGTTTTTGGAGTTGGTTAGAATGAGGCTCAACTATTCTCACTAAACAAAACTGAGTTTCTCTTTTTATCTTTTATTAGAATGACCGGCCAGTGGCAATATGTACTCAAGACAACTTATCAGGTTCTGTCTGCTTTCATTGTTTTGCTAAAAGAAAAAGCATTTCCTTTTTTCCCCCCAGAACAAAGTGTTGACCTTAACAGAAACTACATACAAGTATTTACTGTTAGAGTTCATTTTTTTGGTGTGGCGAGAGAGGAGACTATTATACTACCGAAGGGACAATTTTGTAGTGACAGACATTTGGTGAAAAAAAGGAAGCATATTTAACCTCACTGCTTGGGAGCGTAGTTGTTACAACAGTTTGAAGAGGGAAGCAAGACACGGTTTATTTAATTTAAATAAGAGCAGTACTTTTTCACACTTGCAACTTTAATGATATAGTAAACAGCAGCCATGAGAGTTGCAAGTTCTTACAGTTGTCCAGGTGTAACAATGACAAAATTACTGTATACAAGAACTTTTGCATATTTACAGCCATTTGCTTTTTGCAAAAGGAGCATAGCAGTTTGAAATCCGTGACAGAATGTCCAGTGAAAGATGCAATTGTGTCTGTATGCAAGACAGAAATTGACCACTTATGAAATTATTTGCACAGGAAATAAATTAGCCGTCAACTGGTGTTATGTCATTTCATGTGTTGTAAGAAATTAGATGACCATTATCACTGTACATTAATGTATTCTATGAAATAAGTCGAATTAATAGGCTTTAATAGTCCCAGAAGAGGAAATAAAAACTGAGTACATGTCCGTTTGCAGTATGTGCCCAAATTGGCAACTACAAAAGCTATGTAAAGCATCTAAAAAAAGCATGTGCTAGTACTCCTGGCCCTTATCTAGTAGTGCTGTTGGTGTGATCCCCGGGGTGAACTTTGTTACCCATCCACTCATCAAGGTTCCTCTTGAAGAGTGATAGTGAGGGGCTTATGTAGATCGGGACCCTGTTCCATAGTAAGGGAAGTCTCTGCGAAGGGAATCTATCCCTCCAGCATGTTCTATTCATTGTTGTGTTGAGGTTTATATCCCTAGAGCGTGTAGCTCGAGTAGATTTGGTTTTGCTAAGATGGAGCATGTTCAACAATTCTGGGTTGGACATGGCTCTGTACGTTAGACAGAGATTGCCTCTGAGAAAGCGGTATGCAACAGAGAACAGTCTTAGCTTTTTCAATCGTGCTGCATAGGGCAACTGTTTGAGGCCAGTAATCCTCTTGGTTAGGTACCTCTGTGGTCTCTCCAGCTGCTGGAGATGTCTAGCCAGGTACATTCCAATTGGTGCATTGTACTCAATGGGTCTGATGAGGGAAGAGTAGAGGGGCACCATTACATCCTTAGATCTTGATGCAAACCCTTTCGTGATCAGGTGGGTCACACAGAAGGATTTTCTAACCACTTTGGCAACATGGTTATCAAAGGAAAGCTGACCATCTACTTGGGTCCCTAGATCCCTTATTTCTTCTTCAGATTTCAGGGGATTACCTCCTATGTTGTAGTTTGCGGGTACTCTGTTTTTTCCAAAGGCGATTACTACACATTTTGTACAGTTTGCATGTTTAAAAAAACTTTCTAAAGAGAATGTTTCATTTGCATTTTGAAAAGATAAGATTGCTGCAACATGCAGATAAACTACTTTCTAGGAATGGCTACATGACAACATGATGCAAATAAAATGTGCATAACAATTACTATACTCCACCACAATCTTCCATGACATGACATCATTCAACTTACATTTTCAGTACAGAGCTGCACTCCAAGTTAACACCGTTTTGAATTTTACCAACTGACAAATTCGATCAATGCAATGTCTGCACATGCAAAATAAGCCTACACCTCACAAATGTGCTGCTTCACATATCTTCCTATTAGAACGCCCGCAGGAACAGAACCTTTTAGCAGATTTCAGAAAATGTGTTCCAAAAACCAATGTACTGATACAGAAACAGCACACAATGCAAAACTGGAAAAAAAAAGCTGACATCCTTGAAGGTGACATCAGTATAAGCATCACAGTACATTATGATCCCACCAGGGTAAAAAAACAAGAAAACTTGAGTAGCCATTCCTAGAAATTAGTTTATCTGCATGTTGCAGCAATCTTATCTTTTCAAAATGCGAATGAAACATTGTCTTTAGAAAGTTTTTTTTAAACATGCAAACTGTACAGCAATGACTAATGTTCAAAGTTAAACTAGTGAGCAACTAGATTCTTCAGTGGGTCATGTAATTTTTCATTCATGTTAAATAGGCTGTCTTGCATTTGCCAGCTGCAAAAAAAAAAAAAAATATATATATATATATATATATATATATATATATATATATATATATATATATAGTCCTATGTTTGCAAATAAACCTCAGCACTTCATGATAAAATTATAAATTATCTGGTGCATCAAAAACACTTTCAATTCAGCAACTTCTTAAATTACGTTGACCTTTGTGTGGTAATGTTTGCACCCATAAATTTAGCACAAGCTATGGAAAAACAGCCTTCACACATAGGAAACATGTAAACTGTGCAACCTTCAAGTAGACAAAGCAAGTAACTAAAAAAGTATGCCATACCCACAGCAGCACTTGATACTGAAAGATTTATAGTATCGTCTGCACTTATGAAGCACACATTAAAAACAAACTTTGTTACACATCTGCATGGCAGGAAACTAATCTGGCCGACCACCTAATGTGGAGACCAAGCACCTGTTCACATTGTTGCAAATTTGGCTCAAGAATTGCCTTCCGGTATCAGGCTGTGAATAAGCAGGGGAAGAGGTGAACTCTGACGGACGAGTCGTCTTCCCTAATACAGAAAGACGGAAGCTGAGGAATCGGGGTTACTCTCAACTCCAAGAAAAGTCAGTGGAGTGAGAGGAGAGATTCATGCTCATTTATGTTTTCTCTTTCTCAACAAAACAAAAATTCTTACCAGGATGGTGATGTCCGGAACCCAATCTCTTTTCCATGTGAATTAAGTGAACGGCAATTCAATTTTGTATGTTTTGAAATGAAAGATAACTAAATATATAAAAGACAAAATACCCTAAATGCAAGATACGCAGATATGTGGAAATATCCCTCTATATGCTGAAATCATCACAGATTCATGCTGAAAGTCTAGGCCACACAATAGCAAAAATAAGTCTATACAAAATGAACAGAAGCTATGACAGAACATGTTTGTCAAGTCCAAGGTATGCTTAGCTTGCAAAAAATACAACGTGCCAGTGGGGTAATTAGACAATGCTACAACAAGCAGTACACCAAGACAGAAATTTACAAGAAAACTGCAAGATCAGAGTGCTGACCTAATCATGCTCACTCATAGCACTGTTTTAACATGCGCTCTTTTTGAAAACAAAGCCTTAAAGGAAACAGGAGTACAGAGGAGTACACAATTAAACTATGCTTTAAGGAACACTGCACTATTCTAAATATTCACAAATTAATATAAATCATGCAATAAAACAATTATAACATGAAACTTGGATAACATTAGAAGCAGCACACTTAGCAAGTATAGAACATGCTTGTGAGACGACTAGGGAACGAAGCATTTATTTTATTCATTTGTCGATGGCACAAGCCCAGAAGACTTTTGAAGGAATCAAACTTAGGGCAAATGGACTGAAGTTCATATAAGCTTAACACACTTTGCTAAAGGTGTTACAGGAACAGCTCTAGAATACAAAGACTGATGGGAAAAAGTAACTGTGCATCACCAAGATGTCACCCCAGAGAAAATTAATATAATGCCAAGCAGTATCAAACACTTTAAAAAGATGCTGGCAAGCCAGAAGAAATGCAGTGGTGACCTTTGGCACCTGCTAAACAGTTAGACAGAAGTCTTATTTTACTTGGATACAGCAAATTCTATTAAAAGGTATGCACCTGCAAGAACTGGATGCTTCCATCTGTGGTTACAAATCCACCACATGACACTGTCCCTCATTTGTGTGTCTGCAGAACACAGCTGATTTGCTTATTGACTCCTGCATGAAATTAAAAAGCACTTCCAGACCAGTCAAGATCAGCCTAGCACTACTGGACGTTGTGCAAATACACAACAAGGAAAAACATGTTAATCATGCAGACCCTACACATTCAAACAAAGCCCAGCTGTTTGTGAAATATCTGCAAATTATGTGCTGG
This sequence comes from Protopterus annectens, assembly GCF_019279795.1. Taxonomy (NCBI): domain Eukaryota; kingdom Metazoa; phylum Chordata; order Ceratodontiformes; family Protopteridae; genus Protopterus; species Protopterus annectens. The sequence goes on from NC_056728.1 coordinate 82,216,836, forward strand.
AAAACTCCAAAGCAGAACTGTATCATAAAAAAACAGGAGCTGTCAGTCTGCCCAAATATACCACATAGTAGTAAGAATGCAATGGTGACAGACACCAACCCTTGTCTTTATTCATCTACAATGCCAAATTTCAGGCTAAAGTTAATGCTCTGAAGGGAAAGGCCATAGTCATTTACAGTCATCACAACGAAAACACCTCCGTTTATCAAATTAAGCATACCTTCTTTGTATTTACAGTGTATGCCCAAATTTTATTCCTACATTTTTTTTTTAAATAGAACAGAAGGCACCTTATGCATTTAGAAGTGTGGAAAAGCAATGGTACAAAATTGTCACTTGCTGGCTAGTGGCAAACAGTTAATATACTCTGTTACCTTTTTCTTAATGAACATATTAAAAGGGGAGACCCAAGACCAGGGAATTAGAACTGAGAATCCATTACAAACATGGATGCTAATTTTATAAAAGTAAAAACTATTGTAAGAAATGGTTTAATAAAAATGTTCTCTGAACAAACAAGGACTAGTCAAACAGCTCCTAGTACACCACAGCAGACCTGTTACTAGGCTCTCTCATTTCAAACGTCTTATCCTAACTCATTCCCACCACTACCTGCCAAACTCTACTAAAATGCACAAACATACACACACCAATCTCAAATGCAACCCCCACAAACCTGGCTATACTACATCAAACAATCTCTCTCTATCCTTACTGCTAAAATATGGGAATCTTTCCTCAACCAACTAAAAGGAAAGTACAGTTGTGCACACTTACCATAAATGTAGATGTTGAGTGTATTCACTGTTGCAGACATCAGATTTGGGTTATCTGCTTGCAGTAGTCCTCAGCTGGCCTGATTAACAAAGTCTTGGGTTCTGCGTCGGTTGCTGTCCCTTCTTCCATGATGTCAAGGGTATAAAACATGAAGCTGACGCCATTACGTCAGTTTTTCTTGCCCAGATGTCAGGTGCCCCCCTAATGGGGAGCAATTAAATCTATAAATATACAAGGTTATACCTCCAACAAAAAAGAAAATACACCAAAAAGCTTTTGAGCATAGTAAAGGAGAATGGACTTTAGCCAAAGGAAGTAAGGGGGCTGGTGGGAGGGTAACCAGGACTGCAACAGTGAATGCACTCTAACATCCACATTTATGGTAAGAGTACATAACTGTACCATGTTCTTCGTGTTTCACTGTTGCAGTCATCAGATTTGGGTAAATTCCCAAAGCTAAGGATGGGAGGAGAAATTTCGATAGCATTAGGACCAGCTAGAAGGCCCTGCAAGACTGCAGTGGCAAAGCCAGCTCTGGATTTAGAGAGAATTGGCAGATGGTAATGCTTGGTGAAAGTAAGTACAGAACTTCAGGTAGCAGCTTCTAGGATGTCCCTGGTAGGGACACCTCTGAGAAAGGCTGTAGAGGTAGATGCAGCCCTGGTTGAGTGGGGTCTGATCCCCTGTGTGATAGGTTTTCCATGGTGCTTGTCGCAGAAATTAATGCAATGACCTAGCCATTTGGAAATGGTTTGCTTTGAAACAGCCTTCCCCTCTGCCCCTGCAGCAAATGCCACCAGCAGTTGTTCAGATTTCCTTTGAGGTTTTGTCCTGTCCAAGTAGAATCTAAGTTGTCTGTGCACATCTAAGGAGTGCAGTAGCTGTTCCCCTTTGTTCTGTAGATTAGGAAAGAAGGTTGACAAATGAATGGACTGATTAAGGGCCACACTGGATACCACCTTGGGCATGAAGGAGGGATTGGTCCTGAGGGACACCCTGCCCGCAATAAAGATGGAAGGCTCCACTGCCATAAGGGCCTGTAACTCAGATACCCTTTCTTGCTGAAGTGATTGCTAAAAGGAAAGCGGTTTTCCAAGAAAGGAATTTTAAGTCTGCAGTAGCAGCTAGCTCGAAAGGAGGAAGAGTGAGTTTCCCCAATACAAAGTTAAGGTCCCAGGCTGGAGTTGGGGCTCTCCTGGGTGGTTGTAAATTTTTTGGTCCCTCTGAGGAACTGCTTGAGCAGTGGATGAGAGAAGAGGGGAGGTTCTGTGTTATAATGAGCTGAAATAGCTGAGCCGTGAATTTTGATGGAGGAGAAAGACAGGCCCTTGTGAAGCATCGCAGTTAAGTATTGTAAAATCTGAAGTAAATTGGGCACTGCTGTGTTCATCCCTTGAGATTGGTTCCAGGCACAGAGTCTTTTCCATTTCTCAGCATAATATTTTCTAGTACCAAGCCTTCTTGTCTCTAAAATGATATCCATCACTGGTTTACTGAGGGATGGTAAAGGAGAGATTAGGTAATTAGCCAGGCTGCTAGGTTCAGTGTTTGAAGCTGAGGATGCAGAATCTGGTTCTCCTGCTGAGACAATAGGGTAGTAGTCTGAGGCAGGTGCCATGGGGCCAACAGTGACCTACTTCACAAGAGGGGGTACCAGTGTTGGCGTGGCCAGTCTGGTTTAATCAAAATTGTCCTTTGTCTTGTTTGATCTTTAGTAGTACTTTGGAGAGCAGCGGCAGAGGAGGAAAGGCATAAACTGATAAGTTTTTCCAGCTGAAGGACAGAGCATCCACTTTCTAAGCTTGTTTGTGGGGAGTCGTTGTGCAAAATTTGTCCAACTGATAGTTCTGGGGGGAGGCAAACAGGTCTATATCTGGGGCTCCCCCATTTGCTTGTCAACATGTTGAAAATCCTTGGTTCCAGTTTCCACTCAAGTGGGTCCATGAGGTTTCTGCTTAGTTCGTCTGCCAGTGTGTTTAGTCTTCCTGGCAGGAATTGAGCTTGTAGATGCACTTGATAGCTCAGGGCTGTGTTCCACAATGCTATGGCTAGTCTGCAGAGGGGGTAAGAATATGTACCCCCCTGCTTGTTTATGTACCACATAACAGTGGTGTTGTCTGTCTTTACTATTAATTGTCCTGGAAGACAATGGCCCTTGAAGGCTGTCAGAGCATTCTGCACAGCTAACATTTCTTTTTGATTGATATGCAGGTGCATTTGACTTGGATTCCATTTGCCCTGAATGCACTTCACTGCCAGGTGAGCCCTCCATGCATAGTCTGATGCATCTGTTAGGGTTTGGGCGGCAGGGGGTAGTGTGAATAGTAGTCCCTTGTTTTGGTGGCAGGCCTCTGCCCACCAAAGGAACTCTAGGCATAGGCAAGGTATGATAGGAATCATTGCTTCTAGATCCTGAGAATGTTGACACCATAGGCTTTTTAGATAACATTGTAGTTTCCTCATATGCAGTCTTGCATCTGGAATTAGAAGAATGCAGGAGGCCATGAACCCCAAGGCTTTTAGTATTTGCCTTGCAGATAGCAGGGTTTTTCTGGCCACTTGTTTGAAGTAGGTTGTCAAATTAATTTGTTTCTCTGGCGTGAGGAAAGCCATCTGGGAAGTTGTATTCAAGCTTGCTCCCAGGAATATAATTTGTTGACAAGGTACCAGGTGCAATTTCTTTTCATTTATGGTGTACCCCAGACAAGTTAGCACCCTTTGTACAAAGGCCAGATGTTCAAAAGTATGTCCTGGCTTTCTGCCTGAAGGAGACAATCGTCCAGGTATGGGTATATTTGAATATGTTTTGCCTGCAAAATGCAATGACTTGAGCTAGGCACTTTGTGAATACCCTGGGCAGTAGATAAGCCAAAGGGCAGTGCAGAGAACAGATAGTGTGTGTAGCCTGCTTTGAAGCGCAGGTATCTTCTGCAGGATTCCCAGCTTGGGAAGTGCAGGTATGCTTCCTTTAAATCTAGTGTTGCCAACCAGATGTCTTTGCCTAGCATAGAGAGCAACCGGTGAAGAGTCAGCATCTTGAATTTTGGAATCACCAAAAAGGTGTTTTACAGTAGACAGGTCCAGGATAGGACACCATGAATTGTCTTTTCTGGGTACCAGGAAAATTCTCGAGTAGAAACCTTGTCCCTTTCCCTCTTCTGGTACCAAATGAATAGCTCCCCTGCTTGAGAGAGAAAGTACTTGCTTTTGGGCCTCTGCCCACTGATTTGGGGGTAGATCTGACCACCCGCTTGGTGTTGGTAATGTGTGGAAGTGAAATCTGTATCCCTGTGACACTATTTAAAACCCATTTGTCCTGGGTAATGAGTTCCCAGTTCTTTGCATGAAGAGCAATCTTTCCTGTCAAAGGGGCAGTCAGTTGAGAAGTGCTTGGAAGTTTTAAAAAAGTCATTGAGACAGTTTACCATGGGGGGGGGGTATTACTCCCAGATTTGGAAGTGGAGGCCCCCCCACTGCTTAGTCCTGTGTGTACCCTAGGACTGAAGCCTGGGCGCTCTGCTGGATCTGGGTTTGGACTAAGAAGGTCTGGAAGAGGCAGGAAAGGACCAGTTCTTGGAAGGTTAATGCCTACTAAACCTTGGAGGTTGTACTAGTAAAAAATCTAACAGTTTGCATAGATTTAGCTTTTTCCTCCATCTTTTTAAGAACTTCTTCTGCCTTGCTGCAAACAGGTGGTCCTGGTTTAAGGAAGCATCCAGTAATTTTACTTTAACTTGATCTGGCAAGGATTGCTCCTTTAGCCAAGAATGCCTTCTAAGTACAGACCCAGTTGCAGCAGCCCTGCAAGATGCCTCTAGTGAAATAAAACCACATTTTTCAAACTTGTTCAGCTGAATGCAGTAAATCATGTAAATCCTTATTTTCAGCACAATCAGGAATCAACATTATTTTCTGTTTAAGCAATCCAGTAAGATGCTGCTTATATTTTAACATATGAAACTGGCAGTTTAAGGCCCTAATGGCCAAAGTTGCATAAGTGTATACCTTCTTACCCCATCCATCCAGCGCCCTGGAGTCTTTATCAGAGGGGGTAGTATTTTTGGCAGTAGTAGCTTTAATGCCCTTAGGTCCCTGTGAAATGGTATCAGGATCCGCAGTAGGATTTTTTAAAAAGGAACTTGTCAGAGTCAGGGACCCTGTAATATCTATCAGGTTTTCTGGGAGCAGGAGGTAATGAGGCAGGGGCCAAGCTAGAATCCAAAAAGGCATCATCAACAAAGTTTAGTACAGGAGGTATGGCTAAAGGCCTGTGCTGGGGCAGGAGTAAGAAATCTCTAAGCCTCTTTTTAGAATCAGAGAAAACCTGACTTTCCCAATGAAAACGCTCCTTGAGAGTATGCAAAATTTCACCAAAAGAGAAATCCTCTGGGGGAAGCAGAGGGAATAGAGTCCTCAGCATCAGAATCCTCATAGGTAGGATAAGGGTAAATCCTGGTCATCAGAGGAAACAGAAAATTCAGAATCCTGGTCAGAAGTATCATAAGCAAACTCAGTCCTAGGTCTCTTAGAGGGGGAAGGCTGGATTCCCCTGATTAAAGTAATAAGGTCTTCAGCCATTCTTATTTGTTGTTTTAGGCATAGAGGCCTGACCATGCGGTCTGGGCATCAGTTTTCTAGGCATGGTTCGAGTTTTAGGCCTTGAAGAAGAAGATGGCGGTTTAATACGCAAGTCAGTAGGCCTGAATACACCCTCAGAAGCCGGTGCCTGCACAGCGTCTCCTGACTCATCCAAGGTAGAGACATCCGCAGGTTCAACAGTTGAAGCATCTTGCATAGTAGAGGCCTGCGAATCTGAAGTAGTGGGTATCAGGGGCTGCGAAACCACCTGAGTACCGGCCCCTCGGCAGCCTGTCTCTGTCTTTATCTTTGCGTTTTTTTTGGAATGTCAGTAGTCGGATGGCTTACTGAAGACATATCAGGATAATTAAATAGAACACAAAAATATTTAGAAGCGGAAATATACAGAGGACTGATAATTCATGGTTTAAATAAGGCACAAAACAAACAGTGAGGTACATCATGGTCAGAGCCTAGGCAAGGAATACAGTACGAATGAAAATCTTTATGAGGTATTTGCTTTCCACAAGAAATGCAATTATTTACTTTTACTGACATTGGTTTAGAGCAAGAAAAAGTTACCCCATTGGGATACTTACCTTTCAGTTGAAGACTTTGGTTCTGAAAAACTAAAATGAAAATTTCAGGAGTCGGCCGACTGGCACTTGCGAACTGCTTCTGCTTCGGGCACCGCACCGCAATAAAGACTGACGTAATGGCATCGGCTGCATGTTTTACACGCCTGACGACCTGACGTCATGGAAGAAGGGACAGCAACTGATGCAGGACCAAAGACTTTGTTAATCAGGCTGACTGAGGGCTACTGCAAGCAGATAACCCAAATGTGATGACTGCAACAGTGAAACACGAAGAACATCTATAATCCACCTTCCTCATCTTCAGAAATGCGCTTAAATTTCTTCACACTGAATCAAACACCACATCATTGAAGGGCCTCTCAACCATCAGCCTTACTCTGTCAACTAACATCCCAAGTTCCCCACCATACTCTGCCCTGATTGTCACTACCATGATATAAACCTGCCATATAATCGTGTGAACTATAAAATTTGCATTTTCCTCAATTGTTAATTGCTGTGTACACATCTTGTTCAGCAATGTTACTTTCAGTTTTTAATAATGTTCACCTCACTGCTTCTCTCTCCTGTTTCTTCTTTGTGAATTATTTCACCTGGGTAGTACCTACCCTGGGAATGGTCAGTTGTGATCAGCATGCCACCCAGTTAATTTTCTTGTCAAGTTCTAGTTTGTTACACCCAGACAAGCAATATTACCATTAATACTGTTCACTGACTGATGCTATATTCTCCTGCCTGAACTGTTGTGTTACTAGGCAAACCTCATTCTGTCCAGGCAGAAAAATAACCATCATTACAGAGAATACAGTCTTTTGGTGATAAACAGTTTACTAAAGGAATATTCATCAAGGATACCTACACCTCCAGGTTAATGGCGCAGCATGATACCTCTGAGATCACCCAAGTGCAACTAACATAGAGGCAAATCTGCAATGCAAATTGTGGCCTGTTACAGATCATCCTCCATGACCCAGGAGACACTGGAAAACATGAAGGTCCTACTGAGCATCCCGATACTGGGCGATTTCAATTACCCTATCATTAACTGGGAAAACTACTCTAGTACAAACTCCTAGGCCCAGCACGTCCTGGAATTCATCAACTTAAATGCCCTGGATCAGCTGGTAAACTCCCCTACCAGAGGTGAAAACATACTGGATCTGGTCATCACCAACATGAGCAACAGGTTTTCCACACCGGAGGTCAACCCATCACTGGTTAGATCAGACCATAAACTAATCACTCTGGATGTCCACATCCCACCACCACCCCCAACTAAGGAAACCACAGTTAAAAAAAAAAAACGTTGATAAAGCAAACTTCACCTTACTTAAGACAGACGTAAGTTTCACAGCCCCCACGCTAAAGGATAACACTGCCCAAGATGCAGAAACCTTTACAAATGTACTCTATGAGCACCTACAAGGATGGTGGACCCCTGCCATAAACAGGCTATACAACAGGAGGAAACTAGTTCAGAAAAAAAGAAAATCCCAAGAAGGAAAGATATCCCTGATCAGTATCAGTAAGAAACTAAGGTCCCTCATAAAATCATCCAAGGCTAACTTTGAAAGAAAAATAGCCAAGGATTCAAAAGATAATCACAAAGCTTTCTCTGGCTATGTTAAGAATCCAAGTAGCAACTAGCAGATATGCACTAAACTAGTGCAAAATAGCACAAAATATACTACTGAACCTACTGATATTGCCAACATCCTGGCAGATAGATTCAGTGCAAACTTCATGCCCTCTCACCCCCAAATGGGCCAACAACAATACCAGAAAAGTGTAGTGTCCCAGAAATCACAGATGCACAGGTGAAAACAGCCCTTTCAAAAGCCAAAAACACAGCGCCAATGGGGCCGATTGGTGTCCTAGGCTGCGTCTTGCATGAACTACAGAATGAACTAACCCCCCACCTAAACACGCTGTTCAACCTCAGCCTCTTCACAGGCTACGTGCCCATAGAATGGCGCACAGCAACAGTTAAGGGGCCACAACTGACCTGGTAACTATCGCCCCATAAGCCTGACTAGCTTGGACTGCAAGGCTATGGAGCGCATTGTCATGGAATTCATTAACAAAGACATTGGGAACCTCAAAACACTTGACCCGACCCAGTTCGGCTTTGTTAAGGACAGATCATGCCTACTAAACCTGGTTGACATCTTCGAGACCAAGGCCACAGACAAGGGAAAGATGGTTCACACAGCCTACCTTGACCTCGCCAAGGCTTTCAACACCATTTCCCACTCGGATATTACAGGAAAATCTCACCAGCCTGAACATAAACCCCTACGTCACAAGATGGGTTGCCAACTGACTTACAGACAGAACTCACATGGTAAGAATAGCAGGCTCCAGGTCAGACTCTAAACCAGTCACAAGTCTTGTGCCTCAAGGCTCGGTTCTGGGATCCCTACTGTTCGGCATATACTTCTCAGAAGTATAGGCAAACACAAGAGGACTATGGCTAAACAAATTTGCCGATGACTGCAAACTCGGAGCCATAACCGACTCTCCAGCTGACACACACACCTTCCTAAAGGGCCTTACTGAGACAGACACCTGGTGTCAAAAGTCATGGCCTCAAGCTAAATGTCAAAAAATGCATAGTTATCCCATTTGGGAAAAACAAAATACCCATGAATTACCACATAGGTGGCATTCCCCTTAATACAGAAGAGGCAATAAGAGCTCTGGGGACCCAGGTAGATAACTAATCTCTCTTTTGACAATCATATTGCCAAAGTAGTTATGAAATACTTCTATGTGACCCATCTAATTACTAAATGGTTTGCATCTAGAAATAAAGAGGTTGTAGTGCCCCTCTACTCGTCACTCATCAGACCCATCATAGAGTACAATGCCCCATTTGGGATGTACCTCACAAGACACTTCCAACAGCTAGAAAGACCACAAAATTACCTCACCAATTGGATGACTGACCTCAAACATATGTCCTATGCAGCCCGACTGAAATAACTCCGGCTGTACTCAGTGGAATATTGCTTACTCAGAGGTGATCTCTGCCTGACTTACAAAGCCATGTCCAACTCAGAATTGATGGACATGCTCCACCTAAAGAAATGCAAGTCACTGCGAGCCATGTGCTCTAGTGGGCTAAACCTCGCCACAACAATAAATAGAACATGCTGGAGGGATAGATTCCTGTCACAGAGACCACCCATGCTTTGGAACAAAATTCCAAACTACATTTGGCAGAGCCCCTCACTAACGCTCTTCAAGAGTAACCTTGAGGAGTGGATGGGTAACAGAAAATACACCCCTGGGATCACTTCAGTGGCTCTGCTTGACACAGGATCAGTTAATCAATGGGGCGGTGAAAGCAGACACTCTGGCTAGGCTTATAAATGCCCACGGGCAGATAGACTAGTACCTACTTATGAACCTATAAACAGAATTCATAAATTGTGCATTTTGCAAACAAGCTTTCCATACTAAATAGAAATAAAGCAGCAAAAAAATAAAATGTGACAGTATTAGGATTAAACAGTATAAATAATCAGAGACACAACAGCTAATTTACTCATGAAAAAGTCGAAAAACTTCTAAAATATATTTCTGATACAAAAAGGCACAATTTAAACCTTAAATTGGTACATGCAGTTCAGGCTCCACGCACCCTTGTGTTCACTGCACCCCTGCTCTTTTCTCCACATTCAGTAATTCAGTAATACAAGCCTGAATGAGTAAAATGATTTGCTGCAGAGTTACACAAACAAGTTATTTGTTCCAACACTAACTCGGAGCTTTTGTACCTTGCCCACATCTAATGCATATCTGCTGTGGTCTTTGTCTTTTACCCAATTCTGGCCAGCTATTAGATGCATGTGATACAATGGGTCTATATTACCATATCGAATGGTAATGTCGAATGCTCATATGAGCGTAAATGCATAAGAATGAACTTGTTTTTTTGGGGTCGTGGTACAGTGAGGATTGGAATACTTGCCCTTTCCTCACTATAGTGCGACCTTGGAGTTGGAATATATATTTAGGGGGGGGGGGGGCACAGCCCCCCACAATAGCAAGTTCCTTCTCCTGCGTTTCCGCTCATATGAGCGTTCGGCATTGTTACCATTCCATATGGTAATACAGACCTGATACAATCATGCACAACTTAAAGCTTGCATAAATCCTGCAAACGTGTGGACAGAATGCAGCAGAACAAATTAGGAGATAAAAAGGCTCATTTAAGCAAACTGGGATACCTTCCCCAAGTGACTTATTTTCCTTAAAACAATTTGTACTTTTGTACAAGATGTAAGCTCAGCTGATAAGGTGTGTGTGTTCATCGCATCAGCCAACAATGAAGACGACTATAAAGTAAATACAGCTTACTCTAATGTACGTTGTTTCCTCCTGGCACACACCAAGACATCACTCACATAACAGAACACGCCAAGCCTCTGTGCTGCTCAGTTAAACTCCCAACCACTAAGTGAGTGCACCCTGTAGACACTAAGTGTCCTTGTATGCGGTCCTTATTTACACTTAACGGGATGGGCAATATTGTCCAAAGACCCTTTTCAGTCATACCCAGAGACAATAAATATATATACTTGCTGTACTAGTATGGGACTCCACCTGATGACCCTAAATGGTGTGATGACTCAAAGACATATGTGGGCCCTGTGGAGTAACGGAGATATAGTCATGGCTATGACCCAGACAACTCAAGCTTGAACGATGACTAGGGTGCTGAGGCAGTAGAGGGCATGGCTCCTCCATCTGTTGGAAAAGTGGTCCTGAGCAATCAAAACTGCTTCCACAGAAACAGAGTTGCAAAATAATGGCCACAATGGGAGATGTGGGCTTAGCATTCCAATCCAGTGAGGGTAATCCCATTTAACAGTATATGTGAGTGAACACACACCACGGATGGCATCAAACTACACTGTGATATGGGTACTCGCGTTAGCCACCATGGGGTAGGTTTAGGGACCAAACCACAAATCTCATGATAGCTATCTAAATGATGGCTCACAAGAAAGGGAGGGCTGAAGGTCAGTAGTTAAAGGAAAGAAATGAGATGAAATAAACCAATAATGACTCACTACAAAAGACCTCAATGCAGATAAGAGCATATGGTGAACATATATCTTATATCACACATTAAATGTCCTCTTCAGTGTGCAAATATAGGAAAGAGTCCTTAGGAGTGAACATTAAACCACCTAAGATGGTGAAAGAAAATGGCCGTTACTTAGTGACAAATAGTAGAACACCCATTTGGCCAAAAGCTTCAGTCATAGTGCTTGGTAAACATATGAAATGACATCTAAATAGGTGTGACACAAATGTGTGTAAAAGACATTTTCGAACCAAGCACCGGAAGCAGCCACACTACCCCTGGTGAATATGTCTTTGTCAGCAGAAATTTAAACAGAGTGGCCTGATAGATAAATTCAGTATTCATTAATTTATTTTATTCATTCGCATTTGTTTACTGGGAAAGTATGACTTTGCACAAACCCCTTTTCAGTAGATGCCTTGCAAAGAAATCTCTACATATAGATATGGTTTTCAATGAGCCATTTACATCAAAAAATACAGCATTCTAACATTTAAAATATTTAAAAACACAGTAATACAACAAGACTTTTGGAGTGCAGTCACATATGCATAGATACAGTTTTTCTTGGAGTTCACTACATACAGGGGAGAACAGCAGGGAAGGTGGGCAGAGTGAGGTATGTAACAGTAGTGGAATTCAGATTATCTAGGAGGCTGGTACAAACATATTCAGGAGCTCTTTAGGTGTTGTTTCATTTAGGAGTTAAAAGACTGTAGGTTATTTAGTTGTTTTAGAGACACAGGATGCAAATTCCTGAGCTTGGACATACAATTACAATAGAGGGAATCTTCAGAGTTATTAAATTCAGTTGTCAAGAACATTAACTTTTCAGTAAACAACAGGGTTCAAGAGGGACAGTAGGCCTGCAGCACAATACTTAGGCTTGGGCGTTTTTCTACAATAGAAAAAGAAGTTGTAACTTGTCGCAAAGTGGCAAAAGGTTAGTGGGGTAGAGAAGTTCAGTCTACTGTATTTGCTTGAGAGCTGGCATTGGCGTCTTGTATGGGAGATATGGAGTGAATTTTGTGCAGCAGTGCTTCAGTGATTTTTTTTTGGACAGAGTTACGGTTACTGAAAATTGGGGCAACATAGAGGAGGGATGAGAGCAGGTAGGCTGAGGCAATATTTTTATGACCAGTCTGACGGATATGATTTTCTTCTGTACAGGCAGTCAAGTTTCTGATGGCTTGATTTGTGTGGCGGTAATGCCTCATATTTTCATTTACAACACCTAACAGTTCAGTTTTTAGTAACAATTTTGATTGTAATGTTAGAGAGTGAAGAGATACTAAAGAAATTTTAGACAAA
>NC_056728.1:82229698-82252550 GCF_019279795.1 Protopterus annectens
CCATACTAGTGCCTTGCTCGATTCCACCTTGGCCCCACATGTCATATGCTGCCCTTGTCTGCTGTCCTGTCTGTCTTCCTACCCAAGCTACCTCCCCAAATATACCTACTATCCTTCCCCAACATCCCACTCTCACCTTATTAAAAAAAGGGCAATCTATTCCCACAAAAAATATTGCCCCATACATAGCGTCCATTTCACACACGTGTCCACTGGACACATGTAATTTGTTCTATATGGCTTAACAGCACATTGTTGTCCTCAACCCCTCTCTCAGGGGTTTCATTGGCCAAATTCACATCTAAATTCTGTACAAATGCACAGCTGTTGCTGCATCAGAAATGGACCGCTATGGACCTTCCCTACACCCATCCTGCACATCCCAAGCTATCTCTCATTGTTTTTCCCTCTGCATGCCCCCTTTTTCACCACTTTCCTCTCACCCCTTTTTTCTTTTCTTTTAAAGAAATTAGCACAGGGGTAAGTGGGAGTAAGCAGAAAGCAGCAGAAAGCAGCAGTAGGCAAGTTTGCGCAATGCTAAGCAATGCCTACAAAGATTAAATAGTTTCCCATTTAGCCATGTGTTAGCATCGCTTACCATCATGCAAACCACTTACAACTGCTTAAAACTGCCTTAATCACCCAGCTCTACCAAGTCTTGAACCCAGGACCCTGTACACCATAGTCAAAGCAATTTACCACTACACCATCTGAGCTGCAATAATGAATGCTGTTTTTTCAAATATATTACTCAGTACAGGTATAGAATAGTAGAGAACAAACACTGTGAAATCAGTCATGTTTAGTATATATAAACATACACATATAGATATGTATATTGACAGATAAATATTAAAAAGTGCATACCGCAGCTATGTGGAGCTATACATATAAAACAAATACGTATAGAATATATACATATATATTGTTATATAAACATATGGATAGATATCAAAAAAGGAATATATCAGTATAGATATATCTAATATAAATATATATATATATATATATATATATATATATATATATATATAAACAATTCTGGACCAAGCCTGACCAAGGGAAGGGGTGTAAAGCTATGAAGCTGGGAACATATCCCAAATACTGCAGTATACAAGATGACACAATTGATGCAGTAACACTCTCTTGTCTGTTGTACCATATATTGACTGGAATAGCTCAAGTCCAAAACCAAATTACTCCCCACTACTCGCTGACATAAATCTTCACATCATCCTACTGATATGTCAGACATACACAACATGTATGGGGCCAGGCTACAGTACATCTGATAAACATCGGGATGTAACATCACAACATGGAAACTACACTGACCTGCTAGGCATGCCACAAAGTAATGTCTAAACTACACGCAGACTGACACCACACAAACCAAAGTTTGCTATGGGGGAATACGCACGTAATTGCAAATATATCAGGCACTACAGGGATGTAACAGCACTGACCAGACACCAGCATGTAAGTGCATACCCAGAACCAAGCTCACCACATTCAAAGTGACATACTGGTAAGCCACAGGAACAGTACAGTATATGGACTGTGTGAACAAAATCATCAGCATGTTTGCCACTCACTCACTACTCCTATATATACTGGCCCAATTCACAGTGTTATCTGACACCTGACTGTGGTATGGGACATGTCTCAGTCTGCCCCTACAAACATATACAGCTGATAGAGCACCAGAAGCTGGAGCAGCATGCAAAGTCAGATAGAAAAGGACCATCAACACTTACATCTAACCCCCCTACACAGGCCAAATAACACATTCACAATACACTGCTACACAATCATGACAGTCTGTCAACAATTGCTAGAAATACACAGTACTCTCAACTGTATAGAGTGCCACAGAACACCCAGGCTTCATCCTCATATACAAGGCCTTCTACACGTGACATGTCTGGCAGTCTGATACATCACTGGGATGATATCTGGACTGATCTTACTATATAATGATATACTATACCTATACACCTCTTACAGCATGACATACACCTCTTACAGCATGACATACTTGGGGGCAGAGGCCCAAACACAGGGGAATTACTGACATATTGCTGTCAAACTGAGAAAGTTGCTGGTGTAACAGGGTTGTTGTAACATATCTGCTCTGAGGGATATGAAGTCAAAAATACACATGGATATTACCATTTACTGACTGTAATCCTCTGAGTATGCTACCGAATTTCCAAGGCCAAAACATGTGTGAGTAATGCATCAAATAAGAGTCCAAACTCTGGCTAGTCTGTGGATAGCCCTACAGTTGAGAGTTGTCAACCACATAACACTATCAGACTGAAATTCATGCAGAGCAGCCATATCCACACAAACCCTGTCAAACTAGCATTACGTCAACTATATAACAGCAATACTTACATTCTGTCTAGAACATTCTCATCCAGTTTGTTGGGCTGTCTCCACAGTGTTTGTTGTAAGAGGTATTCCCAACTACAGTCTGTGATGCTGTTCGTCATACACCTCCATGAAGTACTCCTCCCAGGCAAGGGAAAGGGGGCAACGCCCACAGGAAGTACTCAGTTAGAGGAGGGTGTTTCCATGCTACTGGGTATCAGAATGATACCACAGCTGTTCCACATGCAATTAGCAAGTGGGGGACTAACTGGTGCACAGGCCATCAGCTGTTCATGAGCATTACCTACTAAAGGCAAGATGCTGCCTATACAAAACAGATGTATATCCTACATCTGTCTCGGAGACACACACACACACATTGATAAAGTATACCAAATGAACTGAAAACAAATAAACACAGCTATGTCAAACAATGAAGCCTGTAATGGAATGTAGTAGTCGGCATGTAAATGTGGAAAACAGGAAGTTCAAACAATATTATGTCTCAACAACACATGTACTGATATATTGCTTTGCAGATCATATGGCCATAGAAAATGTGTCGGTCTGCAATGGCATAGAACACAACTTAGGGCCCTGAGTCACCCCAGGAAAGGATGGCTCACATATGACCACTACTGGAGTGCATGTTGCACAATACTAACTGACACTGCTATGCCACACCCAGTGTAAATCATACTATCAGTTAACTCTGCTATGTCCAGCTCTGACTTGTGCTTCTTTTTTCAATGCCAATGTCTCCAACCCATATAACATAGATGGTCTCACTACCCTCTTGTAGACCTTTCCTATCACTCAATGGTATTTGCTTGTCATA
The DNA here is from genome assembly GCF_019279795.1 of Protopterus annectens. Classification (NCBI taxonomy): domain Eukaryota; kingdom Metazoa; phylum Chordata; order Ceratodontiformes; family Protopteridae; genus Protopterus; species Protopterus annectens. The sequence goes on from NC_056728.1 coordinate 82,232,913, forward strand.
AATCACACATGACACTCTCCACCACCCACATCATGCCTGTAGTCACGTCTTCACCTCTTTCCAACACTCGCCATCACTCTGAACTGTTGTTCTCAAGTATTTACACCTATCCACCTTTGAAAACCATACTCCCTGCATCCTCACCATTCCTCCATCCCCTCTCCCATTCACACACACATATTCCATCTTAGTCCTGCTGACCATCATTCCTCCCCTCTCTAGACCATACCACCATCTCTCCAGGGTCTCCTCAACCTATTCCCTACTCTCATTACAGACCACAATGTCATCTGCAAACAGCACAGTCTAAGGGGACTACTGTTTGATCATGTCTGTCAACCTGTCCATCACCACTGCAAATAAGAAAGGGCTCATAGCTGATCCCTGATGCACTCCTACCTCCACGTTAAACACACCTGTCACTCCCAATGCAGAACTCATTGCTGTCAGACTAGCCTTGTACATATCCTGTAGAATTATTACGGATTCCTCCGCCACTCCTGACCACCTTATACAATACCACAGCTCCTCTCTAGGCATCCTGCAATATGCTGTCTCTAAGTCCATAAAGACACAACTCAGCTATGTCTGACCTTCTCTGTATGTCCCCATCAACACTCTGAGTAATCACCTCTGTACTGCTCTTTCCTGGCATGAAACCATGCTGGTGATCAGTAATCTTCAACTCCCTTCTTAGCCTATCTTCCCCCACCCTTTACCATTACCTCATGCTGTGACTGATCAATGTTATCCCTCTGTAATTACTACAGCACTGTACACCACTCTTATTTTCAAAATCAGTACCCAAACACTTCTTATCCACTCCTCACGCATCCTCTCACTTTCCTAGATTACAGTAAACAATCCTGTTAAAAAGACCACTGCCATTTGTCCTAAACACATCCATGCTTCCAGAGGTATGTCATCTGGACCAATAGCCTTTCCATCCTTAAACCTCTTCATAGCTATCCTTACTTCCCCCTTTCTGTTGCCCATCCTGATTCATCATACCCACAACAACCAGCCTTCTCACTATCATTCTCTTCATTCAGCATAGGTTCATAGGTTCATACTAGGCTATCTGCCCTGGGGCATTTATAAGCCTAGCCCGATTGTGTTTGGCTTATGCTTATTGATTTGAGTATACTGTGCCCTTTTTAAAGTTTAGTTTACTGTGCCTCTGTCTAAAAGTGACATGGAAGTAATCCCCAGGACAAGCCTACGATCCCCCATCCACTCATCAAGATTCTTCTTGAAGAGAGTCAGTCAGTGAGGTGCTCTACCTAACATGAATTGGAATTCTATTCCAGAGCGAAGGGAGCCTCTGGGTTATGAATCTGTCCCTCCAGCATGTTCTATTTATTTCTGTGCTGAGGTTCAAGTCCCTCGAGTGTGTGGCTCTAAGGGATTTAGATTTACTGAGGTGGAGCATGTCCATTAATTCTGGGCTGGACATAGCTTTATATGTCAGGCATAGATCACCTAGAAGTAGGCGGTATGCAACTGAGTACAGCTAGAGTTTTTTTTAACCGAGCAGCATATGGCATCTGTTTGAGTCCCTTGATCCTCCTGGTGAGGTACTTTTGGGGTCTTTCTAATTGCTGCAGGTGTCGGGTAAGGTACATCCCAAAGGGGGCATTGTATTCTATGATGGGCCTGATGAGGGATGAATAAAGGGACACGATTACCTCTCTTGATCTAGATGTGAATCCTTTCATGATGAGGTGGGCTATGTAGAAGTTCTTTCTAACCACTTTGGCAATGTGGTTGTCAAAGGAGAGATTGCTATCAACTTGGGTCCCCAGATCCCTAATTACTTTCTCTGTACTTAATGGGTTACCACCTATGTGGTAATTTGTTGTCACATTGATTTTGCCAAAGGGTATGACTATACACTTTTTGGCATTTAGCTTTAGACCATGGCTTTGGCACCAGTTATCCGTCTCTGCAAGACCTTTTTGAAGGATGTTTGTGTCAGCTGGAGAGTCAAGTATGGCACCCAGTTTGCAGTCATCTGCGAACTTGGTGAGCCATAGTCCTCCCATGTTGGCCTGTACCTCAGAAAAGTAAATACCGAACAAGAGAGGTCCCAGGACAGAACCTTGTGGGACACCACTTGTGACCGGTTTCGAGTCTGATATGGCCCCAACAACTCTGACTCTGTGGGTTCTGTCTTTGAGCCAGTTTGCGACCCACCTTGTGACATAGGGGTTTATATTTAGGCTGGATAGCTCATCTATGATGCCTGAGTGGGGTATTGTGTCAAATGCCTTTGCGAGGTCGAGGCTGTGTGGACTACCTTCCCTTCATTTATGGCCTTGGTGACTGTCGAAGAAGTCGACCAGGTTCAAAAGGCAGGATCTGCCCTTGACAAAGCCAAATTGGGTAGGATCTAGTGTCTGTAGGTCCCCAATGTCTTTGTTTATGAGTTCCATGATGATCCTCTCCATAGCCTTGCATACTAGGGCTAGTCAGGCTTATGGGGCGATAGTTTCCAGGGTCCGCAGAGGCGCCACCTTTGTGGAGTGGGACCACTGTTGCTGTATGCCATTCTTTGGGCACATATCCTGTAGTGAGGCTGAGATTGTACAGCAGTTTTACTTGGATTAGTTCTTCTTGGAGTTCATGTAGGACACAACCCGGGACACCATCTGGTCCCATGGAAGCAGTGTTTTTTTTGCTTTGGAGAGGGCGGCCTTCACCTGAGCATCAGAGATGTTTGGGAGGCTGCACTCTGCTGGGATAGATACTTGCTCTTTTGGGGAGGGGATAAGTTTGCACTGAACCTGTCTGCCAGGATATTGGCGATGTCTGTGGGTTCAGTGTATTTTTTGTCATTTAGAATCAACTCAGAACAAGTTTGGGAGTTGCATCCCAGGTTCCTAACATAACTGAAAAAAGCCTTATGATTGTCTTTAGTGTCCTGTGCAATTTTTCTCTCGAAGCTGGCCTTGGAGGATTTTATGAGGGATCGTAATTTTTTGCTAGTACTGATCAGAGATGCCTTCCTTTTAGGATTTTGCTCTATCATGTAGTAGCTTCCTCCTTCTGTTGTACAGTTTATTTATGGCTGGGGTCCACCAGACTGGACGCCTGCCTTTGGATGATTGGGTCTTGATTTTGTTTGGGATAAGATGATCCATGCATTCCTGGAGATGTCCATAGAATGCTTATATAGGATTCTGCAGTTTGGGCCGTAGTTTCCACTGGCTCTGGGGCCTTGAAGGATTCCACTTCGGATATGAGAAGTGTGAAGTTCGCTTTTGAGAAGTTTTTCACTGTGGTTTTCTGGGCGGGGGGTGGGGTCGGGATGTGGATATCCAGTGAAATTAATTTATGGTCTGATCTTACCAATGAGGGATATACTTCTGGTATGGAGCATAGAGTCCCCATGTTGGTAATTATCAGGTCTAGTATGTTTTCCCCTCTTGTGGGAGTGGTGACTAGTTGTTCCATAGCATTTGAGTTTATAAATTCCAGGAACCTTTGGGCTAAGGTGCTGGGGCTTGAGTAATGCTCACAGTCTATGTTTGGGTAGTTGAACTCGCCCAATATAATGGTGTTCGGAGAGATCTTCATGTTCTCCAATGTTTTCAGGAAAGCCGAGTGGGATTCCTGACTTTGAGAGGGTGGTCTGTAGGATGCTATAAACTGAAAAGCAGTCTTGCCCACTGTCAGTTGCACATGGATGGTCTCCGATACTTCGTGCAATGCCACTAACCTGGAGGTGTGGATATCCTTGATAAATATGGAAACTCCCCCTCCTTTTGTGGTTCGGTCCAGGTTTTGGGGTCGAAAGCATGATATGAGGTATAACCTGGTAGTGTTGGGGTGCTCTTTGGAGCCTTGAACCAGGTTTCTGTCACTGCACAGATATTGATGTTCTCCATACTGAGGAGAGCTTCAAGTGCATGCATCTTGAGGTTAAGACTTCTGGCATTTAGCAGCATTACCCTTAGTTTCTTGTTCCTTGTGCTGTCTACGGAGGTGGGTTTGACTTTTGAGCCTTGCCTAAAAAAGGCACTATGGGGGTGGCAAGAGCCTTTGCCAATATCCGAAAGCACAGGGGTGACAGGTGCAAGCCATCCCTAGCGAAGCAGCGTGGCTTGTCGAGCATGTCATCCCAGGCTGACAGACACTGGATCCCCTTTGAATGACACCAAAATTTTAGCCAATTGTTAAAATCGATCATTTTGTCTTTATACTGTAGCATCATTCTAGGTGAGGGTAAGATGCTGCTCAAGGTCAGGGTCATACCGGCCTGGGCTACATGATCAGAGAGCTCCTCTATGTCTCTTTTCATGTAGTCGAGGGAGGTACGTCTCCGGTCATTCACGCCAGCATGTACAATGACTTAAGTCATATTTGTAATTGCTTTGGAGTGACCTGAGTGCTTGCGTTATGTGGCGGATCCTAGCGCCTGACAGGCAGCTCACTGTGACCTTTTCTTTATTCAGCCTGGTGAGCGGGACGTCAGTGTGTCTGACAATAGAGTCACCTATTACAAGAGTATCAGGTGTGTTATTCAGCCTTAAGGGCTGTGACTGCTTGGCACACTGACTTTGTGTGCTATGTGTTGTACGCGTTTTGTTTTGGGGTAGCGTTTGCTTGGATGTCTGCTTTGGAGGTCTCTGTTGCTTAGGTAGATTTATATTTAGAACCTCCGAGTATGTTTTTGTGTTATGTGTTTGGTTCGCTGTTGTGGTGGGACTATGTGATACTGGAATTGTGTTGTGTGAGGTTACCTTCTCCTCCCGACTGGTTACACCAGTTTTGAGATGAGAGGGCTCAGCCTCCAGTATGGCAATATGGTTGCATCTCTTACATATATTGGAACCTGTTTGGAGGAGGAGAGGCCCATTAAAGTACTGTTTCCACCTGCTCAACACACTCTCCTCTCTAGTGAGCTCACGTCCACCATTATCCTTGCTCAGCCTTATCTGCTGCATATCCTTCCTAGCTACATGCATCTGTCAAGCCAATTGGTAAAGGTCCTATTCTCTATCCTTGGTGTCCAACCTTACATACACCCCTTCAGATGCCCCATCCTCAGCCTTTGACACCACTCTCTTTGCCATGCACTCCATCTCCCTATAAACCTGTCTACTTTCTTTATCTGTCTGACAATCCCACTTCTCCCTGGCCAACCTCTTTCTCTGTATACTCCCCTGTACTTTCTCATGCCACCATCAGGACTCCTTGCCCTCCTTCCTCTGTGCAGATGTCACACCAAGCCCTGTTCTACTTATCTCCCTTACTAGCTCGGATGTAGTTACCCAGATATTTGCTAACTCTTCACTGCCACCCACTGCCAGTCTTAAATATTCCCTGAACTCAACCTCACAGTCACCCTTTCTTTGTATCCACCATATGATCCATGGTGCTGCCCTCACACTCCTACCCTGCTTCTTGATCACAGTCATTCCACAGACCAACCTCCCATGCTGTCCAACTACACTTTCCCCTGTCACCACTTTACAGTTACCAATCCCCTTCAAACAGGCCCACCTGTACAGGAGATAATCCACCTGTGTGCATCTTCCTCCACTCTTGTATGTCACCCTATGCCCCTCGGTCTCGTACAACTATGTATTCACCACACCCATGTTCAACCTCTGTTGCAAACTCCACCATCTCACCTTCTGCATTCCTTTGCTTAACACCATACCTACACATCACTTCTGCATCTCCTCTGTCCCCTTCACCAACATGTCCATTCAAATCTGCTCCAATCACTCACCCTTGGGTACATGCATCACCACTTCATCCAACCACACCAAATTATATCTGTCTTATCCATCACACATGCAATTAGCGGAGCATATGCACCAACAACTGTCAACATTACACCATCAATTCCCAGCCTCCTGAACATCATTCTACCGGACACTCATCACTTCCACAAACATTCTTGGCATAATGTTCCTTCAGGTTAACCCCTACACCATTTCCCCTCCCATACACACCATGTTAGAACTGATTGTACCCAACTTTGATACACACAGCTGTACACCCCTTCCATCTGGTCTCTGGCACACACAGTATATCCACCTTTCCTCTGTCCAGCATATCAGCTAACTCTGTCCACATACCAGTCATACTCACATTAACAGTTCCTACCTCACTACCACACACCTAGCCTTTCACCTCTCTGCCTGCCATATGGGCAACAGACATCCTCCAGGCTATGTCTGTGAATGCAAAGGCTACTGCACTATCAAATGACATGTGTGTTAGAAAGTGTCAATAATTGTGGCCCACAGCCCATGTATGTGCATTGTCCTACAGATGTACTGCCCTAACAGGCTGACATGACTGACTGAGCAGCAAGACTGTTGTTACAGTGTGTCATACTGACACAGAACAGAGATGTATAGCAGGTATTACCTGTGCATATCTATGTATGGGTAGGTGTACCTGGCTGCCTCATAACAACTGACATGGGAAGCAAAACGTCAGGTGAATAAGCTGTACACGTTGCACATGTGCGTAACCTTAGTTTCTGTGCATCCAACAGAGTTACACCTCTACAGGTACTGGTGGTGTCATTGCCCTGATACAGACATGGGTATTATAATAAGCATGAGTATCACGTTGAAATTGTAGAGGTGACCAACTGTGCTCTGACCCTGTGTCCATGCCTACTACAAACAGTAGTATGACCACCCACATAGCTGTATGGCCTCAGCAATACCTGACTTGTAAAGCCCGTCTCCACCAAAGTAAAGAAAACCCCTTTGCTGGAGAGCAGCAATGCACAAAGCACATAATGTGATGCTATATTGGTTGTACCGGGCAAAGTAGGAGCAGGAACCAACTGGGCGGCATGTCAGCCTTTGTCTGAATGAGCATATTAGGTTACAAGTGGATTACTGCAAGGCTAACTATGAGTACAAATTGGACACATCCACTAAGGGCAATCACAAGGCCATCTTCACATATGTCTGCAGTCTCAGAGGCACCAACCTAACCCACCCTGTAATGGTGGTCAATCACAGCACATACACACACCATACCTACAGCCAACCTGCTGCAGACAGGTTTAGGGCAAACATCACCACCTTGGATCATCATCAGTATAGGTGGATATGCACAGCACACACACCCCTCCCCTCATCATCATGGATCAGGTGCAATCAGTATAGGTGGATATGCACAGCACACACACACTCTCCCCTCATCATCATGGATCAGGTACAAACTGCCTAATCAAAGTTAACAAAAGCAAGTCACCTTGGGACCTGATAACATTCCTGTCTGCATCCTACATGAACCCAGACATTATGCTACCAGCTCCATTACACACTGTATGCAAGCAAAGCCTGAGCATCACTGACATCCCATCTGCAAGGAACACGGCCACTGTCATCAGTCTACACAAATGTGAATGATGAATGGTGGTTTATGCAATGTACTGGCTATTATTGGGGGGAACATGAAACATCAGGACCAGAAGTACAATGCATGTTCATACAGTACTGTCAGATACAGGGGTATGATGTGTTTGCAAGTGGTGGCTAAAGATCGTCCATATGCATGTGCTGGCTCTAAAGAACTCTGGGCAAGGTCTGAGGTCCTGTGATGTGTTTCCCTGTGTATGTCTTTCAGATGCCATGCAGCAGCAACTGCCTTGCACCGATGCATAGACAGCAGCCATCACAGAAGCTGTAATCTTAAAACTAAACCATCCTTCCTGGCCGTAGCCGGCAAAATCTGCAGAAGCAGACTGCTCTGTCAGATGAGATTGTCAACAGAGTGAACGTGTTGTGCCACCATGGATGCACATGCAATCAGGTCAGGCATAGAGCAACTGACCTGATACGTTGTGCCCGGCAAAGGGCTGCTGCTGTAGAAAGGGACTGTATGTTACCGGTGGGGGGCCAGCCACACAGGCCCCACTTATGGTGACAGAGGAGCTCCTTGCCAAACTTGGGGTAGCCCCCACACAAACTCAAGCAAGGGAGCAGCAGTTGTTTAGGTGGGTAGCCCCCAGGCAACAGGCGAGGAGCATCCAGGTAAGGCCAAAGTGCACATCAATGTAATGCGGTAGCATTTAAACCGTCTTCTACAGAGTCTCTAGATGCATATGTCAGTGAAAAATGGATTAGTGGGTGGGGTGTAGTAATGCACACAAGTTCACATCTATGGTGAAGGACAGCAAATTGTGCAATATTGTGTGTACTGTACTTGTGTAGAAATGTAGCATTCATCTTGTACCAATGCCTAATGTGAATCTGCTGATAATACCTCTCCCTCACAACTACATAGGTCCCTCTGGTCAGCACATGGAACAGCAGCCTGAACCCAGTAAGTATGGGGTTTCCCTGTTTTGGCTTACCAGTACCTCAGGAATACTAAAGTTTATTCATGTGACCATGCACACAACTGTTACATGCAGCCATTTGGCAAAATATGCATATTCACCTGTGGTGGTGTTTACTGCATTTCATCATGGTGGTCATGACAGGGGCCTATTTGCAGGAGATGTCACCTATCTGTAGCATACCTCACAACCTGTCACTGCAGGACATGTGGACAAAGTGACAAAATGGGGGACAAAGGCCCACAACTAGGGTCATATGGTATAAATTAGTGGTATACACTGCATATAAATGGTGTACACACCTGTTAGAATGCCAGGTATGTGTGATATATAAAAGTGAGAGCACAATAGACAACTTCAAAATACTGCCAACCTTTAATGTGACCTATAACCTGTACAATTCCATTGTAAAACAAACAAATCTGTTAGGGGAACAATAATGACATAATAGTACAACAACCTAGAGCCATATGTGTGCACAGGCTGAAGCTAGTACTGTGTTGAGGCAGCTTTGATACAACTACAGCAGTAATTATTGGGTACACAACAGCCATCAATTACATACACTCTGATTAACAGCAACTAATGGTCAGCTGTCCTACCAGGATTATCCTAACATATACCCAGTTGCCTGCTGCAGCAACAGCCATGGTTCACATATAGCTGACAAAGCTGCTAAGGGACCACATGTTTGAGATGTATCAGATTGGAGAAGGGTACCAAAACATTTTCACAGCATTGCACATATCGTGGAACACAGTGCAGACAGTCATCAAAAGGTGATGAAATATGGGGCTACAGTGACATTGCGAAGGAGTGGACACCCCACCAAAGTCTATGAGAATGCAAGACCAAAACTAGCCAGGGAGGCTGCCAGGAGCCCTACAGCAACAGTGAAGGAGTAGCAGGAATCTCCATCACGTACTGGGTGTGTACTACATGCCACAACAACCTTCCATGGTCTCCATATGTCCTGCCTATAGGGTAGGGTTGGAAGATGACAGAAGTCCCTCACAGCAAACAATATCCAGGCCTGGTGAAAGTCTGAAAACAATACATCAAGTCTCAAAAAAAAACAAGTGGCAAAATGTGTTATGGTAATATGGGACCACGGTTGTGCTCTTTGACCACAATTCTGACAGGTGTGTGGCACAATATCACCACTGCACATCACCACAACAGCAGCACCCCCACAGTGAAGCATGGTGATGGCAATGTCCTACTTTGGGGTTGCTGTTCACAAGCTGGAACTGGGACTGTAGCCAAGTTACAGGGGATTATTAACAGTTCCAAACACTGGTCATTTGTGACTCAAAAATGTTCTGGTGTCTGCCACATAGCTGTGGATGGTGAGGAATTCTACCTTCCCACACAACAATGGTCCAAACCATACCTCCATATCAACAAAAGGATGGCTTCACTAGAACACATGCAATGTTCTGCACTGGCCAAGTCAGAGACCACACCTACATCCAATAGGATATATGCAGGGTGACCTGAAGAGGGCAGTGCACAGGGGATGTCCTTGCAATCTGACATTGTTGGAGGTGTTTTGTAAGGGAGAGTGTGCAAACAATTGCAAGTCAAGATGTGCCATGGTGATAGACCCCTTCCCAAGAGGACTGCATGCTGTGATTAAATAAAAAGTTGCTTTAACAGAGTATTACTTTAATGGTGTGCACACTCATGCAACCAGTCTATTGTACCTATTTCAGTTACCAGATGTTACCTGTAACCGATGTGTATGTTCTTCAGTTGGATTGCACAGGTTATACATCATATGAAGTGATGGGAAGATTATGACCTGATTTCTGAGATCTCATGTCCCAAGTCAGACTGTCGACCAGTCACAAATGGAGTCCCACAGGGTTCGGTCCTGGGTCCTCTCCTGTTTGGAATCTACTTATCTGGAGTCCAGGCCAACATGAAGGGACTCTGGCTGACAATGTTCACAGACGATTGCAAGTTGGGAGTCATAATTAACTCTCCAAGTGATGTTGACAGAAAGGCTTCACTGAGACCAATGACTGGTGTCAGAACCATGGCCTTAAGTTCAATGCAAAAAATATGTGTTGTCATCCCCTTTGGGAAAAATCTGGTTCCCATGAATTACCACATCAGTTGAACACAGAAGGTGTCATAAGAGATCTGGGAACACAGGTTGACAGCAGCCTCTCTTCTGACCACCACATCGCCACTGTGGTCAGAAAGTCCTTCTATGTGGCACATCTCATTACTAAGGGTTTTGCATCCAGTAAGAAAGAGGTCATTGTCTTCCTCTAATCTTCCCTCATTAGGCCAATCATGGAGAACAATGCCCCATTTGGCATGTACCTCACAAACACCTACAACAACTGGAGAGGCTGCAAAAGTACCTCACAAAGAGGATCTTTGGTCTTAAACACATGCTATATGGACAGACTCAAAAAATTCCAAATATTCTCTGTCTCATATCACCTACTTAGAGGCGATCTCTGCTAGACTTACAAAAGTCATGTCTGATCCAGCTGTGTTAGAAATGCTACATCTAAAGAAATCCCAATCCCTCTGCACTACACGGTCCAGAGACCTCAACCTCGTTACCACAAACGGAACAAGCTGGAGGGACAGGTTCATAACCCACAGACTGCCCATGCTATGGAATAGACTTTCCTTACATGTCAAGTGGAGCACCTCACTGGCCCTCCAAGTGAAATCCTGATGAGTGGATGGGAAATAGAAAATTCACCCTGGGGATCAAGCCAGTGGCTCTACTTGACAGAGGCACTGGGAACTAAGATCGGGTGGCACGATGCCAGGGTAATCCTATGGGCTTTGGCTTGTAAAGGCTGCAGGGCCATTAGCCTAGTACACACCTATGAACCTATATCATGAATACCTGGCATGTTAACAGGTATGTGTACACTTACTATATCCACTGTAAGCTTGGGAAGTTGTTTGAGTAACTGGCTTTGTGTTAAAATACATGTAGTGCAGGTTTTGCAGTCTGCACCTCCAATTAGGACATGACTTAGTGGCACCAATCCACAGGTCAACCCAGTAATGTATCAGACAAACACAGGAGTTATGAGGAACAGACCAAACATATGAGCCACACATGTAGACATTCAGCAAAACCCTGTACAGTTGGGGGTATGTTCTGTAGGAGTTGCCACAGTGCTATACAGGTAAACAGCAATAATTTACATGGGTGCAGTGTGTGCTAGGTGAAGGGCCATCACCTGATAACACCACTCATATCCCAGAGGTGTACATTAGTTGTAATGGTAACTGGAAAGGGCTGCACTGCATGATGCTGAGGGTCCATCCAGAGTGTGTATGTTACTGTCTGACTGTCATGAAAGCCCCCAGTCGGCTAATGTGAGGTCTGTGTAATGCCTTTGAGGCACCTCATCTGTGTATGTGTGTGCGCACGTGCATGTGTACCAGCAAACCTTATAGTGCCAGTAGTAATTTACATATGTTGTTTTTCCCTCACAGGTGGACATGGTGGCTACAATCCATTCCACTTTGATACTGATGTCAGTGTCTCTGCAGAATCTGACCATGATAATACTCATATTGAGGCACAGGTGGGGTTGTCAGAGGCTGATACTGTGCCATTGATTGGCATCCCACTATTGTCAACCCCATCCTCACTCAGTCACAATGCCCACACATAACCCATCACCAGTGGCCACACATAATGGACAGTTGGTGGGTGGCGGCATGGAACAGGTTACTAGGGTGACTATGGTAAGTGAGGGTGCAGGCACTAGCCATAATCAGACTGCTGGCGAGGTCCCACACAGGCAGATGGGCAGGGGGGCTCAGAAGAGGATTGCAGCCCATTATGCCCCTGTTGCAAGTGCCATGGCAGCAGTCACCAGACTCATGTTTCAGGCAGTCATGGGGGCACAGGCACATAATGAACATAATACCAGACATATATGCAGGGTCATGGATGAGCATGTCACTGGTGTCTGTGGCAATATGTACTCACTGCAGCCATCTGTGAGCATACTGGCATCATGGATAGATGGTGGGGGGAGTCCCTTGTACTCCTAGACTGTGGAATATCTGTGCTTGAGCATCTGGCAGATGCTGGCCAGCAGCCATGTGGCTGTTGGGCAGCACCACAATCACATTCCCATGCTGGCAGTACCACCAGCACTACTGAAGGGGTTGTGCTGTCCATGCCATGATGCAGCAAGCCATGGGTATGTGATGCTGGCCGGTCCCAACAGGGACGCAGATCCAGCAGGCAGTAGTCACCAGTGGGGAGTAGTACTGCATCTGGACTCAGCCCTGGTGGTGCCGGTGATACCTTCAGCAGGCTCAGATCCTGTGTCTATGGCCAGAGAAGGTGAACTGTACACCCTGCCATGTATGGCCCACAGTTGTCCAAAATAACCCTGTGTAGGGCGCCCACATGGTGTGACTGTGCATGTAAACACACATCACCATCAGAAAAGTCACCTCTGCACATACACACACCACCCCCAGCACTGCCCTTTTAATGAACACCCCCTAAACACACACGTGATGCCAGCCATGTGGCCCAGCCTAGGCTTCTGGCAAACCCACACAACACCCTGTGCATATGATACCTGTGCCACATCCATACCATCAATGCAGGAACATGCTTATATGTGTCTGATGCACAGGGTGACTTTAGTACAGCATAGCTATTTAATGCTGTGTAAGGTGCTGTCATCTGGCATTTGTAATAGGTACACATCAGAGTGTGTGTGTGTACCTTTTCAACCACGATGCATTACTGGTGTTAGTAACATATGCAAATGTGTTCTCACATGCTGTATTCTGTTTGTGTTCCAGGTGTCTGTGTATCAGCAGGATGTGGTCCTGCAAACATCACCAACAAAGGGTATGGCAGTGTAGTAACACATCGACCACATCATTGTCTGGGTATGGCTGTATCTACACACATTTCCCAGGTCTGTGTAACAGTTCTTGCATGTGCCTCACAGCTTATAGGGCTGAGGGATTGTATCTCAGTCTATGGTGGTTGCCATCAGCTCTAGTATAGTGGACAATGGTAAGTGTGGTGGGTGGAACACGCCTCAGATTGCTAATGCCCTCAACCCCAGAGGATATTGTGTTGACCCAACACACAGAATACTGTTCAAACACGCACACACACACACACACACACACACACACACACACACACACACACACACACACGATCACAGTTGCCAGTGGTGTTTGGAACCCCTACCCATCAAGTTGTGGTACCAGACTATTATGCGCGGTTATTGGAGGTGGCACAGGATGACCAATGTGATGAGTGTTACAAGGTACCTGCAAGGTGAATACCATCACGTGGCCTTGTGGGGTACGGCAATGGCGGCTGTACTGGGTGTGAGAGTACTCATAATAGTGTTACATACAAGTCTACACACTCACAACCACTGCCATACACACCAATACATGCGCGCACACACACACACACACACACACACACACACACACACACACACACACACACACACACACACACACACTTGCCAGTACTGACATTAGCAGACCAACCTAGCTTGTTATTTGTACCACACTATTCCATACTGTTGCACAGGGCTTATAGGTCTGAGTGTCTACAGATATCACTATGGTTGATGTGAACAGCAGACCTCATACAGTAGACTTAGGAATGTGTACTGTGTGTACCATGGCATAAAATATGAATCCATGTCCATCCAATGGATGCCATTCATACACACACATTCACAAAAGATACTCTTCTCTCACACACATTTGCCAGGATTGAGATTAGAACCCCTTCCTATGTATTTATTGTTACTACATTGTTACACATCTATCACATGGAGGTTATGGGGCGACACTTGTCCAAAGGTACTTCTAAGGCGAGGGACATCACCAGGCCTTGCAAATTATGACAATGGGTGATGTACTGGGTGAGAGGCCACAAAATACTGTAACCTACACATATACAAACTTACACACAATAACACACACACACACACATTTGCCACACATGTGATTATTGGTATTATAGTGTTAAGCAGTTACCGCACACACCACAGAGCTTATAGGTTGTGGGGTGTCCCAAGGTAACTATATAGTGGATAACATCTACAGTACTTATAAGGTATGGTAGTTATACTGGGTGAGACGGGCCACCAACTACTTTCACCAACATGTTTACACACTCACAAACACTTTCAGACACACTAATGCACACATACACATTTGACTGTACTGAGATCCATAGTTTCAAAGAGTCATAGGTGTGTACGTGGCAAATGGCCATGGAGGCTTTAGAAGGCTAGCCCATGGGAATACACTGGCATCATGCCACCTGACGATACTCCTCTGTGTCTGAGTATAGTCACTGGAGTGATCCCCAGGGGGGGGGTTTCTATTCCCCATCCACTCCTCCTGATTTCTCTTGGAGGGCCAGTGATGTGCTTGGCTTGACATGTATGTGGCACCTATTCCATAGGATGGCCAGACTCTGGGTTGTGGACTTGTCCCTCCAGCATGTCCTGTTGATTGTGAGGATGGGGTTGAGGTATCTGGGGCATGTTGTGTGGACAGATTGGTTTCCTCAGATGTAGCATTCCTGACAGGGTTGGGTCAGACATGGCTGTGTGTGTCAGGCAGAGATTGCACCTTAGTAGCCAATATGAGACAGACATTCACTGCAGTTGTTGGAGTCTATCCGTATGGGGCAGGTGTGTAGTACCCAAGATCCTCTGTGTGGTACATGTGCGGCCTCTCCTGCTGTTGCTGGTGTCCAGTGAGGTACATGGCAATTGGGCCATAGTACACATTGATTGGCCTACTGAGGGGAGTGTACAGGGAAACACTGTCCTTTTACTTCCTGGATTCAACACCCTGAGTCAGGAGAAGTGACACATGGAAGGATGTTTTGAAGACAGTGGCACTTTGGTGGTCACCATACAGCTCACTGTCAACCTGTGTTCCCAGTTCCATTATACCAACACCAACATCAGTGTTCAGTGGACTACCATCAATGTATTACTTTATGGGAACCATGTCGTACCCAAAGGGGTTGGTGGCACATCCTCTGGCATTGAGCTTATATCCAGGGTTTTGTCAACAGTCATAGGTCTCAGAGAGGCCTTTGTGAAAGATGCCAACCTCAAAGGGGGGGGGGGTAATAATAGCACCCACCTTATAGTCATCTGCAAACATTGTCAGCCAGGGCACCTTTGTATTGGACTGGCCAGAGGTGTGGATCCCAAACATGAGGGAACCCAGGTCCACAACCTGTGGGACTCCACTCATGACTGTTTGGCAGTCTGAAATGGAGTCTGTTTTCACACTATGGGTTCTATCTTTGAGCCAGTTTGCAGGCCACCTACTGATGTAGGGGTGGCTGCCTACCTGAGTGTGTTTGTGTAGGATTCCTGAGTGGGGAGTGATATCCAAGGATTAAATGGTCAGCCTATCTTATCTATTCCATACTATCACATACTTATTGCACATGGCACAATTCTTACAGGGCTGCAGTGTGTCTACAAGTCCCTCTACAGTGGATGACAACTGTGGGCCTTGTAATGTGGACACTGGGACATGTACTGGGTGGGCAACAGCAAAGAGTAGCAAAACCCACCCCCCAATGGATATGGTTTACACACACACTTGCTTGGGCTATTAGAACCCCTACCCATCTATTTATTGCTACTACGATATTAAACATTTATCGCACGTGCCATGGAGCTTATAGGGTGAAGGTTGTCCAAAGGTGCTTCTAAGGTGAGGAACATCACCAGCCCTTGTAAAGTATGGCAGTGGGTGATGTACTGCATGACAGAGGCCACAAAATACTTTAAATTTCACGTATACACACTTACACACACACACATTTGCCAGAACTGGGATTAGAACTCCTACCTAACTAGTTATTTTTACTATAGTGTTACCCAGTGATTGCATGTGCCACAGAGCTTATAGAGCTGAGGCCTGATGAAAGGGACTTCTAAGGTGACTGATATCTGTAGGACTGCTAAAGTAGGGAAAGGGGAATTATATTGGGGTTTGACTGGGCCCAAAAGCTTTAACTTCTAAACACACACAAACACATTTGCCAGGACTGAGATTAGAACTCCTACCCAACTAGTTATTTGTACTATAGTCTTACACAGTTATCGCACACACCACAAAGCTTATAGGGCTGAGGCCTGACGAAAGGGACTTCTACGGTAAGAGACATCTTCAGGACTGCTAAATCAGGGCAATGGGAAGTGCACTGGGTGGAAGGCCTGTTCATTCCTAGATCCTACTATCATTTCTCAAAGTGTATGAGCATGCCCAGTGTGACCTTCTATAGTGCATGTGGGACTCCATTCCAGGGACTGTTGTACTCCAGTCTGGTTTGTTTTGTGCTACAGCCATACCTCTCAACGTGGTGGTGCAGGATATCTGGAGATAGCCTATCAAAATGGGGAGACAATGGGTCATATGAGGATTGTGACTATTTCTCTCAGTAATGTATGGGTTGCTAGGGTTACAGGGCTTGTTTTAGCAGACATGACATATATGCAGTTTAACACTGTCATGTATTATTTCAGTGCCTTGTGACATACCTCCTCAGATCATCACAGTGATTTACCAGAGGAATACAGGATGGATGATGCACACACCAAAATTATGGGCCAAATGTTAGGCATTCTTGCACAATCCAGCCATTTGAGAGGTGTGCCTATGAGCAATTGACTGCTGGAGCTGTGGAAACGGTCCAGCACCTTGGTGATATATTACAATGGTGGAATCTCTGTGCATATCTGTTTTGGCCTGGTCTGATTTCCAGTCCACAGTTTGGTAATACAAGTCAGACAGGATTAGGGTGACAGGCAGACTCCGGATAGATTTGTAGGGGATAAGATATGGGGGGTGATGTGGCCTAGGTTAGATATGTTTGCCTATGGCTACCGGTGCTTTGCATAGGGTCTGCTCAAAGGTTGACTGCACTTGGAGGGTCTTGTGTGTGTCAGTGTTTGACCAGCCTGGAGTTGTGTGCGTCTCACGTATATGTATGGCCCACCTCATTTTGCTTGGATGGCCACATTTTGGGGTCAGGATGTTGCATAGGATGAGCGATCAGGGAAGGGTGTATTACTCCCCATGGCTTATGGGCCAGGGCTCTGTGGGTGCTGACATGTCACCATCTTCCAGGGTTAGGACTGCCTGCAATGAGTGCATTCCCATGTTTAGTCTTCTAGCCCTGCCTGTCAACTGTACAGAATGTCCACATTCATGACTCATCTTGTTGGTTACCCAAACTAGTGTGATTTTTCAAAGAAAAGTGTTTTACAAGTCACTCAGGGTTGAAGTCTGATATTACTGGCAGTTGACATTGCAGTTTCAGACTTCATGCCCATGAGGCATTCCATGCTACTACAAATCATTCCATCAACTTTGTAACATTATTAGAGCAGTATTTCAAAGGTGTCATTCTCTTTGGACCTTTTTCTCCCCATTATTCATGGCTTTGTCCAGATTTCTGTCTCTCTGACACTGGCAGGTTTTGTCCTAGCAGTTAGCAGCATGGCCTTTCTGTGCATTTTGTAGACTGTTATGTTGGTGTTATGGACCCCATGACACTCCCTAACAGGGCACTGTGGGTGAGTCATGGGCATTTGCCACAGACCTGTAGGCCAGGTGTGACAGATGCAGGCCATCTGTAGCAAGACAGTGCATTCTGATGATATGTTCCCAGGCTGCCGGCAGTGGACAACCCTGGGATGGCACCAGTAAGTTGACTGTGGGTGTTGCTGACAATTGCTTTCTGTATGTGTTGAGCCATCACTCTAGTTGATGGCTGGATTCTGCTTAAGGCTAAGGACATGTTACTGCATTTCTATGGGACTATGGGGGGGGGGTGACACATCTATACACAATACACATTTGCAGAGATTGTGCTGATATTTGCTTAACATTTTGGTCCCATTTAGCAAAGTGGTGTGCCCTATCTTTGAGACTACAGGCATAACAGTATCGACCACAGGTCAGATTGTTCTGGCATACACATTTGTAGTTTCAGACTTCTTACCTTTCAAAGCCATACTGCCATTGCCAGACCTACTGTGATATCACTGTGTAAAAGTCTGTAGGTGGGGATTTCATGGACGTTGCCATGTGGGGGCTTTTGCCAGGCATTTCTGCATGGTTTTCTACAGCTGATCTACTGGGTGAGGCTGGGGGTGGGTATGGGACCCTCACTTTGACATCCCTGCATGTGACCTATGGCCCCCCAGTTATTTGGCTCACCCCATAGACTGCAGTGGTATTTGTCAACTAGGGTGGTACTGCACAGTATGGGTAGTCCAGTACTGGGAATACACTTCCTGCTATCCCAGAGAGCTTTCAGTTGTCTGCTGCTATCAAAATAAGCCACTCCATTCCATTGCATGCTTGAATCAATACCATAGAATTGCTATCAGAACATTCCACTCCATTCACTTATTTTGTTAAGGAGAATGACTTGCCTTGTGCCTGTTGTGAGGATGGTGCTTGAGGGCCGACTATGTCGGATGCATGCAGTACACTGCCTATACATGGTAAGGTATAGGTGGTGTGATGTTTGGCATCCATTTTATTGTGTGTGTGTGTGGGTCAGAGAGAGATAGAGAGAGAGAGCAGTCCCTCGGGCCCCACAGTGTCAGTGTATGTGCTATGCATCGCCTCTTTGCCAAGGACAGGGCATACTGGGAACACCTCCGTCTGCCTACAGGGGGCAGGCTCAGGATGTTCCTCCTTTGAGTCCCTCTGTGCCTGTGGAGACCTTGGCAATGGTGGGGTGCTGTATGGCCCCTCCATGTTTTGTTCTGGCTGCAACTGTTTCTGCAGGATCATATTGTGTAGCATGGCACATAGTATGAACATGTGTGCACATGTGCCTGGAGAATACTGCAAGGCTCCACCAGATATTTCAAGACAGTGGAACCGTGATTTGAGCATCCCAACCACATGCTCTATAATGATCCTGGTTTGTGCATGTGCCTCATTATGGCATTCTTGTGTGGGTGTGTGTGCGCATTTCTGATGGGTGTCATCAGCCATGGCTCTAGTGCGTAGCCAGCATCCCCCACCAGATGGCTATATGGGATGTCCCCACTGGCAAACGCCTGGTACAGCTGTGACCACTGCCAGATTTGGGAGTTGTGATAGTTTCTAGGGCTGCCAGCACACACATTCATGATAATGTCCTGGGCATCGCACATGTCCTGGCAGTTGGAGTGGAAAACACCAAAAGCCAGCAAGATGGTATCACCATTTATTCAGAGGCAACAAAAGGACAAAAAATGTCCAAATTCAAAAACTCA
>NC_056728.1:82253050-82269159 GCF_019279795.1 Protopterus annectens
GGGGAATTATTGGGAACTTTCAGGTGTGGACATTGCGCCTCTTGTGCTCATGTTAACCAGCTTAAACAATTTACTTAGCTCCAATACTAGTAAAGTGTATGATATCAAGGTGTTTGGCAATTGTTCCACTAGCTGGGTCATCTATTTGGCTACATGCCAATGCAAATCATTCTATGTTGGCAAGACTTCACGTTCATTAACATTAGAATTGGGGAACATCGTAGCGACATACGGAACCATAAGGCATCTAATGCTTTATACTTACACACAGTCAAACATCCTACTGCCCAGTTTATGTTTACAATTATTGATAAAATTACAGGGAATAGGCAAAACCAGATAGGTTGGCAAGGTATTCTGAGCCACAAGGAGAGATATTGGATCACACATTTAGGAGCCCTCTTTCCTCCAGGTCTCAATGACCATTTATAAACCATTTATATGCCATTTTTATTTATATATTTTTCCCTTTGCAATTCAAGATCATATTGCATGTATATATGCTAATAACATGCTATCATCTGTTTCATGATAATTTAGTTCATTATTAGAACTACAGTTTTTATACACTTGTATTGTATGGGGATATATATATTTTTCCCTACTCAACAGTGCAATGTTGCTTTAAATCTGATTTGAGAGCTTTATGCAAATGTTTGTACTGCCATTGGTTTGTTCACAGATTTAAACAGACGTTGACTATGTATTTTTGAAAGATTTTCACTCACTGATGAAGGCTGGTGCCGAAACTAGTATGAGTTTTTGAATTTGGACATTTTTTGTCCTTTTGTTGCCTCTGAATAAATGGTGATACCATCTTGCTGGCTTTTGGTGTTTTCCACTCCAACTGCCAGGACATGTGCGATGCCCAGGACATTATCATGAATGTGTGTGCTGGCAGCCCTAGAAACTATCACAACTCCCAAATCTGGCAGTGGTCACAGCTGTACCAGGCGTTTGCCAGTGGGGACATCCCATATAGCCATCTGGTGGGGGATGCTGGCTACGACTAGAGCCATGGCTGATGACACCCATCAGAAATGCACACACACCCACACAAGAATGCCATAATGAGGCACATGCACAAACCAGGATCATTATAGAGCATGTGGTTGGGATGCTCAAATCACGGTTCCACTGTCTTGAAATATCTGGTGGAGCCTTGCAGTATTCTCCAGGCACATGTGCACACATGTTCATACTATGTGCCATGCTACACAATATGATCCTGCAGAAACAGTTGCAGCCAGAACAAAACATGGAGGGGCCATACAGCACCCCACCATTGCCAAGGTCTCCACAGGCACAGAGGGACTCAAAGGAGGAACATCCTGAGCCTGCCCCCTGTAGGCAGACGGAGGTGTTCCCAGTATGCCCTGTCCTTGGCAAAGAGGCGATGCATAGCACATACACTGACACTGTGGGGCCCGAGGGACTGCTCTCTCTCTCTATCTCTCTGACCCACACACACACACAATAAAATGGATGCTTAAACATCACACCACCTATACCTTACCATGTATAGGCAGTGTAATTGCATGCATCCCACATAGTCGGCCCTCAAGCACCATCCTCACAACAGGCACAAGGCAAGTCATTCTCCTTAACAAAATAAGTGAATGGAGTGGAATGTTCTGATAGCAATTCTATGGTATTGATTCAAGCATGCAATGGAATGGAGTGGCTTATTTTGATAGCAGCAGACAACTGAAAGCTCTCTGGGATAGCAGGAAGTGTATTCCCAGTACTGGACTACCCATACTGTGCAGTACCACCCTAGTTGACAAATACCACTGCAGTCTATGGGGTGAGCCAAATAACTGGGGGGCCATAGGTCACATGCAGGGATGTCAAAGTGAGGGTCCCATACCCACCCCCAGCCTCACCCAGTAGATCAGCTGTAGAAAACCATGCAGAAATGCCTGGCAAAAGCCCCCACATGGCAACGTCCATGAAATCCCCACCTACAGACTTTTACACAGTGATATCACAGTAGGTCTGGCAATGGCAGTATGGCTTTGAAAGGTAAGAAGTCTGAAACTACAAATGTGTATGCCAGAACAATCTGACCTGTGGTCGATACTGTTATGCCTGTAGTCTCAAAGATAGGGCACACCACTTTGCTAAATGGGACCAAAATGTTAAGCAAATATCAGCACAATCTCTGCAAATGTGTATTGTGTATAGATGTGTCACCCCCCCCCCATAGTCCCATAGAAATGCAGTAACATGTCCTTAGCCTTAAGCAGAATCCAGCCATCAACTAGAGTGATGGCTCAACACATACAGAAAGCAATTGTCAGCAACACCCACAGTCAACTTACTGGTGCCATCCCAGGGTTGTCCACTGCCGGCAGCCTGGGAACATATCATCAGAATGCACTGTCTTGCTACAGATGGCCTGCATCTGTCACACCTGGCCTACAGGTTCAGGGCAAATGCCCATGACTCACCCACAGTGCCCTGTTAGGGAGTGTCATGGGGTCCATAACACCAACATAACAGTCTACAAAATGCACAGAAAGGCCATGCTGCTAACTGCTAGGACAAAACCTGCCAGTGTCAGAGAGACAGAAATCTGGACAAAGCCATGAATAATGGGAGAAAAGGTCCAAAGAGAATGACACCTTTGAAATACTGCTCTAATAATGTTACAAAGTTGATGGAATGATTTGTAGTAGCATGGAATGCCTCATGGGCATGAAGTCTGAAACTGCAATGTCAACTGCCAGTAATATCAGACTTCAACCCTGAGTGACTTGTAAAACACTTTTCTTTGAAAAATCACACTAGTTTGGGTAACCAACAAGATGAGTCATGAATGTGGACATTCTGTACAGTTGACAGGCAGGGCTAGAAGACTAAACATGGGAATGCACTCATTGCAGGCAGTCCTAACCCTGGAAGATGGTGACATGTCAGCACCCACAGAGCCCTGGCCCATAAGCCATGGGGAGTAATACACCCTTCCTGATCGCTCATCCTATGCAACATCCTGCCCCCAAAATGTGGCCATCCAAGCAAAATGAGGTGGGCCATACATATACGTGAGACGCACACAACTCCAGGCTGGTCAAACACTGACACACACAAGACCCTCCAAGTGCAGTCAACCTTGAGCAGACCCTATGCAAAAGCACCGGTAGCCATAGGCAAAACATATCTAACCTAGGCCACATCACCCCCATATCTTATCCCCTACAAATCTATCCGAGTCTGCCTGTCACCCTAATCCTGTCTGACTTGTATTACCAAACTGTGGACTGGAAATCAGACCAGGCCAAAACAGAGATATGCACAGAGATTCCACCATTGTAATATATCACCAAGGTGCTGGACCGTTTCCACAGCTCCAGCAGTCAATTGCTCATAGGCACACCTCTCAAAATGGCTGGATTGTGCAAGAATGAATAGCATTTGTCCCATAATTTTGGTGTGTGCATCATCCATCCTGTATTCCTCTGGTAAATCACTGTGATGATCTGAGGAGGTATGTCACAAGGCACTGAAATAATACATGACAGTGTTAAACTGCATATATGTCATGTCTGCTAAAACAAGCCCTGTAACCCTAGCAACCCATACATTACTGAGAGAGAAATAGTCACAATCCTCATATGACCCATTGTCTCCCATTTTGATAGGCTATCTCCAGATATCCTGCACCACCACGTTGAGAGGTATGGCTGTAGCACAAAACAAACCAGACTGGAGTACAACAGTCCCTGGAATGGAGTCCCACATGCACTATAGAAGGTCACACTGGGCATGCTCATACACTTTGAGAAATGATAGTAGGATCTAGGAATGAACAGGCCTTCCACCCAGTGCACTTCCCATTGCCCTGATTTAGCAGTCCTGAAGATGTCTCACCGTGAGAAGTCCCTTTCGTCAGGCCGCAGCCCTATAAGCTTTGTGGTGTGTGCGATAACTGTAAGACTATAGTACAAATAACTAGTTGGGTAGGAGTTCTAATCTCAGTCCTGGCAAATGTGTTTGTGTGTGTTTAGAAGTTAAAGCTGGGCCCAGTCAAACCCCAATATAATTCCCCTTTCCCTACTTTAGCAGTCCCACATATATCAGTCACCTTAGAAGTGCCTTTCATCAGGCCTCAGCTCTAAAAGCTCTGTGGCACATGCAATCACTGGGTAACACTATAGTAAAAATAACTAGTTAGGTAGGAGTTCTAATCCCAGTTCTGGCAAATGTGTGTGTGTGTAAGTGTGTATAATGTGAAATTTAAAGTATTTTGTGGCTCTGTCATGCAGTACATCACCCACTGCCATACTTTACAAGGGCTGGTGATGTTCCTCACCTTAGAAGCACCTTTGGACAACCTTCACCCTATAAGCTCCATGGCACGTATGTATAAATGTTTAATATCGTAGTAGCAATAAATAGATGGGTAGGGGTTCTAATAGCCCAAGCAAGTGTGTGTAAACCATATCCATTGGGGTGGGTTTTGCTACTCTTTGCTGTTGCCCACCCAGTACATGTCCCAGTGTCCACATTACAAGGCCCACAGTTGTCATCCACTGTAGAGGGACTTGTAGACACACTGCAGCCCTGTAAGAATTGTGCCATGTGCAATAAGTATGTGATAGTATGGAATAGATAAGATAGGCTGACCATTTAATCCTTGGATATCACTCCCCACTCAGGAATCCTACACAAACACACTCAGGTAGGCAGCCACCCCTACATCAGTAGGTGGCCTGCAAACTGGCTCAAAGATAGAACCCATAGTGTGAAAACAGACTCCATTTCAGACTGCCAAACAGTCATGAGTGGAGTCCCACAGGTTGTGGACCTGGGTTCCCCATGTTTGGGATCCACACCTCTGGCCAGTCCAATACAAAAGGTGCACTGGCTGACAATGTTTGCAGATGACTATAAGGTGGGTGCTATTATTACCCCCCCCCCCTTTGAGGTTGGCATCTTTCACAAAGGCCTCTCTGAGACCTATGACTGCTGACAAAACCCTGGACATAAGCTCAATGCCACAAGATGTGCCACCAACCCCTTTGGATACGACATGGTTCCCATAAAGTAATACATTGAAGGTAGTACACTGAACCCTGCTGTTGGTGTTGGTATAATGGAACTGGGAACACAGGTTGACAGTGAGCTGTATGGTGACCACCAAAGTGCCACTGTCTTCAAAACATCCTTCCATGTGTCACTTCTCCTGACTCAGGGTGTTGAATCCAGGAAGTAAAAGGACAGTGTTTCCCTGTACACTCCCCTCAGTAGGCCAATCAATGTGTACTATGGCCCAATTGCCATGTACCTCACTGGACACCAGCAACAGCAGGAGAGGCCGCACATGTACCACACAGAGGATCTTGGGTACTACACACCTGCCCCATACGGATAGACTCCAACAACTGCAGTGAATGTCTGTCTCATATTGGCTACTAAGGTGCAATCTCTGCCTGACACACACAGCCATGTCTGACCCAACCCTGTCAGGAATGCTACATCTGAGGAAACCAATCTGTCCACACAACATGCCCCAGATACCTCAACCCCATCCTCACAATCAACAGGACATGCTGGAGGGACAAGTCCACAACCCAGAGTCTGGCCATCCTATGGAATAGGTGCCACATACATGTCAAGCCAAGCACATCACTGGCCCTCCAAGAGAAATCAGGAGGAGTGGATGGGGAATAGAAACCCCCCCCCTGGGGATCACTCCAGTGACTATACTCAGACACAGAGGAGTATCGCCAGGTGGCATGATGCCAGTGTATTCCCATGGGCTAGCCTTCTAAAGCCTCCATGGCCATTTGCCACGCATACACCTATGACTCTTTGAAACTATGGATCTCAGTACAGTCAAATGTGTATGTGTGCATTAGTGTCTGAAAGTGTTTGTGAGTGTGTAAACATGTTGGTGAAAGTAGTTGGTGGCCTGCCTCACCCAGTATAACTACCATACCTTATAAGTACTGTAGATGTTATCCACTATATAGTTACCTTGGGACACCCCACAACCTATAAGCTCTGTGGTGTAAAGTGTAACTGCTTAACACTATAATACCAATAATCACATGTGTGGCAAATGTGTGTGTGTGTGTGTTATTGTGTGTAAGTTTGTATATGTGTAGGTTACAGTATTTTGTGGCCTCTCACCCAGTACATCACCCATTGTCATAATTTGTAAGGCCTGGTGATGTCCCTCGCCTTAGAAGTACCTTTGGACAAGTGTTTCCATAACCTCCATGTGATAGATGTGTAACAATGTAGTAACAATAAATACATAGGAAGGGGTTCTAATCTCAATCCTGGCAAATGTGTGTGAGAGAAGAGTATCTTTTGTGAATGTGTGTGTATGAATGGCATCCATTGGATGGACATGGATTCATATTTTATGCCATGGTACACACAGTACACATTCCTAAGTCTACTGTATGAGGTCTGCTGTTCACATCAACCATAGTGATATCTGTAGACACTCAGACCTATAAGCCCTGTGCAACAGTATGGAATAGTGTGGTACAAATAACAAGCTAGGTTGGTCTGCTAATGTCAGTACTGGCAAGTGTGTGTGTGTGTGTGTGTGTGTGTGTGTGTGTGTGTGTGTGTGTGTGTGTGTGTGTGCGCGCATGTATTGGTGTGTATGGCAGTGGTTGTGTGTGTGTAGACTTGTATGCTGCTTAACACTATTATGAGTACTCACACCCAGTACAGCCGCCACTGCCGCATTATTCCCCACAAGGCCACGTGATGGTATTCACCTTGCAGGTACCTTGTAACACTCATCACATTGGTCATCCTGTGCCACCTCCAATAACCGCGCATAATAGTCTGGTACCACAACTTGATGGGTAGGGGTTCCAAACACCACTGGCAACTGTGATCGTGTGTGTGTGTGTGTGTGTGTGTGTGTGTGTGTGTGTGTGTGTGTGTGTGCGTGTTTGAACAGTATTCTGTGTGTTGGGTCAACACAATATCCTCTGGGGTTGAGGGCATTAGCAATCTGAGGCGTGTTCCACCCACCACACTTACCATTGTCCACTATACTAGAGCTGATGGCAACCACCATAGACTGAGATACAATCCCTCAGCCCTATAAGCTGTGAGGCACATGCAAGAACTGTTACACAGACCTGGGAAATGTGTGTAGATACAGCCATACCCAGACAATGATGTGGTCGATGTGTTACTACACTGCCATACCCTTTGTTGGTGATGTTTGCAGGACCACATCCTGCTGATACACAGACACCTGAACACAAACAGAATACAGCATGAGAACACATTTGCATATGTTACTAACACCAGTAATGCATCGTGGTTGAAAAGGTACACACACACACTCTGATGTGTACCTATTACAAATGCCAGATGACAGCACCTTACACAGCATTAAATAGCTATGCTGTACTAAAGTCACCCTGTGCATCAGACACATATAAGCATGTTCCTGCATTGATGGTATGGATGTGGCACAGGTATCATATGCACAGGGTGTTGTGGGTTTGCCAGAAGCCTAGGCTGGGCCACATGGCTGGCATCACGTGTGTGTTTAGGGGGTGTTCATTAAAAGGGCAGTGCTGGGGGTGGTGTGTGTATGTGCAGAGGTGACTTTTCTGATGGTGATGTGTGTTTACATGCACAGTCACACCATGTGGGCGCCTACACAGGGCAAGGTTTATTTTGGACAACTGTGGGCCATACATGGCAGGGTGTACAGTTCACCTTCTCTGGCCATAGACACAGGATCTGAGCCTGCTGAAGGTATCACCGCACCACCAGGGCTGATCCAGATGCAGTACTACTCCCCACTGGTGACTATTAATACTGCCTGCTGGATCTGGGCGCCCTGTTGGGACCGCCAGCATCACATACCCATGGCTTGCTGCATCATGGCATGGACAGCACAACCCTTCAGTAGTGCTGGTGGTACTGCCAGCATGGGAATGTGATTGTGGTGCTGCCCAACAGCCACTGGCTGCTGGCCAGCATCTGCCAGATGCTCCGCACAGATATTCCACAGTCTAGGAGTACAAGGACTCCCCCACCATCTATCCATGATGCCAGTATGCTCACAGATGGCTGCAGTGAGTACATATTGCCACAGACACCAGTGACATGCTCATCCATGACCCCCTGCATATATGTCTGGTATTATGTTCATTATGTGCCTGTGCCCCCATGACTGCCTGAAACATGAGTCTGGTGACTGCTGCCATGGCACTTGCAACAGGGGCATAATGGGCTGCAATCCTCTTCTGAGCCCCCCTGCCCATCTGCCTGTGTGGGACCTCGCCAGCAGTCTGATTATGGCTAGTGCCTGCACCTCACTTACCATAGTCACCCTAGTAACCTGTTCCATGCCGCCACCCACCAACTGTCCACATTGTGTGTGGCCAAATTTCCTGGTGATGGGTTATGTGTGGGCATTGTGACTGGAGTGAGGATGGGGTTGACAATAGTGGGATGCCAATCAATGGCACAGTATCAGCCTCCTGACAACCCCACCTGTGCCTCAATATGAGTATTATCATGGTCAGATTCTGCAGAGACACTGACATCAGTATCAAAGTGGAATGGATTGTAGCCACCATGTCCACCTGTGAGGGGAAAACAACATATGTAAATTACTACTGGCACTATAAGGTTTGCTGGTACACATGCACGGCGCACACACATACACAGATGAGGTGCCTCAAAGGCATTACACAGACCTCACATTAGCCGACTGGGGTATTCATGACAGTCAGACAGTAACATACACACCTGGATGGACCTCAGCATCATGCAGTGCAGCCCCTTTCCAGTTACCATTACAACTAATGTACACCTCTGGGATATGAGTGGTGTTATCAGGTGATGGCCCTTTACCTAGCACACACTGCACCCATGTAAATTATTGCTGTTTACCTGTATAGCACTGTGGAAACTCCTACAGAACATACCCCCAACTGTAAGAAACAGGGTTTTGCTGAATGTCTACATGTGTGGCTCATATGTTTGGTCTGTTCCTCATAACTCCTGTGTTTGTCTGATACATTACTGGGTTGACCTGTGGATTGGTGCCACTAAGTCATGTCCTAATTGAGGTGCAGACTGCAAAACCTGCACTACATGTATTTTAACACAAAGCCAGTTACTCAAAACAACTTCCCAAGCTTACAGTGGATATAGTAAGTGTACACATACCTGTTAACATGCCAGGTATTCATGATATAGGTTCATAGGTGTGTACTAGGCTAATGTGGCCCTGCAGCCTTTACAAGCCAAAAAGCCCATAGGGGATTACCCTGGCATCGTGCCACCCGAGCTTAGGTTCCCAGTGCCTCTGTCAAGTAGAGCCACTGGCTTGATCCCCCAGGGTGAATTTTTCTATTTCCCATCCACTCATCAGGATTTCACTTGGAGGGCCAGTGAGGTGCTCCAATTTTGACATGTAAGGAAAGTCTATTCCATAGCATGGGCAGTCTGTGGGTTATGAACCTGTCCTCCCAGCTTGTTCCGCTTTGTGGTAACGAGGTTGAGGTCTCTGGACCGTGTAGTGCAGAGGGATTGGGATTTCTTTAGATGTAGCATTTCTAACACAGCTGGATCAGACATGACTTTTGTAAGTCTAGCAGAGATCGCCTCTAAGTAGGTGATATGAGACAGAGAATATTTGGAATTTTTTGAGTCTGTCCATATAGCATGTGTTTAAGACCAAAGATCCTCTTTGTGAGGTACTTTTGCAGCCTCCAGTTGTTGTAGGTGTTTGTGAGGTACATGCCAAATGGGGCATTGTTCTCATGATTGGCCTAATGAGGGAAGATTAGAGGAAGACAATGACCTCTTTTCTTACTGGATGCAAAACCCTTAGTAATGAGATGTGCCACATAGAAAAGGACTTCTGACCACAGTGGCGATGTGGTGGTCAGAAGAGAGGCTGCTGTCAACCTGTGTTCCCAGATCTCTTATGACACCTTCTGTGTTCAACTGATGTGTAATTCATGGGAACCAGATTTTTCCCAAAGGGATGACAACACATATTTTTGCATTGAACTTAAGGCCATGGTTCTGGACACCAGTCATTGGTCTCCAGTGAAGCCTTTCTGTCAACATCACTTGGAGAGTTAATTATGACTCCCAACTTGCAATCGCTCAGAACATTGTCAGCCAGAGTCCCTTCATGTTGGCCTCCTGACTCCAGATAAGTAGATTCCAAACAGGAGAGGTGACCCAGGGACCGAACCTGTGGGACTCCATTTGTGACTGGTCCACAGTCTGACTTGGGACATGAGATCTCAGAAATCAGGTCATAATCTTCCCATCACTTCATATGATGTATAACCTGTGCAATCCAACTGAAGAACATACACATCGGTTAAGCAAGGTAACATCTGGTAACTGAAAATAGGGTACAATAGACTGGTTGCATGAGTGTGTGCACACACCCTTAAAGTAATACTCTGTTAAAGCAACTTTTATTTAATCACAGCATGCAGTCACTCTTTGGGAAGGGTCTATCACCATGGCACATCTTGACTTGCAATTGTTTGCACACTCTCCCTTACTGTAAAACACCTCCAACAATGTCAGATTGCAAGGACATCCCCTGTGCACTGCCCCTCTTCAGGTCACTCCTGCATATATCCTATTGGATGTAGGTGTGGTCTCTGACTTGGCCAGTGGTGCAGAACATTGCATGTGTTCTAGTGAAGCCATCCTTTTGTTGATATGGAGGTATGGTTTGGACCATTGTTGTGTGGGAAGGTAGAATTCCTCACCATCCACAGCTATGTGGCAGACACCAGAACATTTTTGAGTCACAAATGACCAGTGTTTGGAACTGTTAATAATCCCCTGTAACTTGGCTACAGTCCCAGTTCCAGCTTGTGAACAGCAACCCCAAAGTAGGACATTGCCATCACCATGCTTCACTGTGGGGGTGCTGCTGTTGTGGTGATGTGCAGTGGTGATATTGTGCCACACACCTGTCAGAATTGTGGTCAAAGAGCACAACCGTGGTCCCATATTACCATAACACATTTTGCCACTTGTTTTTTTTTGAGACTTGATGTATTGTTTTCAGACTTTCACCAGGCCTGGATATTGTTTGCTGTGAGGGACTTCTGTCATCTTCCAACCCTACCCTATAGGCAGGGTGACATATGGAGACCATGGAAGGTTGTTGGCATGTAGTACACACCCAGTACGTGATGGAGATTCCTGCTACTCCCTTCACTGTTGCTGTAGGGCTCCTGGCAGCCTCCCTGGCTAGTTTTGGTCTTGCATTCTCATAGACTTTGGTGGGTGTCCACTCCTTCCTTAGCAATGTCACTGTAGCCCATATTTCATCACCTTTTGATGACTGTCTGCACTGTGTTCCACGCATATGCAATGTGCAATGCTGTGAAAATGTTTTGGTACCCTTCTCCAATCTGATACATCTCAAACATGTGGTCCCTTAGCAGCTTTGTCAGCTATATGTGAACCATGGCTGTTGCTGCAGCAGGCAACTGGGTATATGTTAGGATAATCCTGGTAGACAGCTGACCATTGAAGTTGCTGTTAATCAGAGTGTATGTAATTGATGGCTGTTGTGTACCCAATAATTACTGCTGTAGTTGTATCAAAGTCTGCCTCAACACAGTACTAGCTTCAGCCTGTGCAATACATATGGCTCTAGGTTGTTGTACTATTATGTCATTATTGTTCCCCTAACAGATTTGTTTGTTTTTACAACGGAATTGCGGGCAGGTTATAGGTCACATTAAAGGTTGGCAGTATTTTGAAGTTGTCTATTGTGCTCTCAATTTCTTTATATATCACACATACCTGGCATTCTAACAGGTGTGTACACCATTTATATGCAGTGTATACCACTCAATTTATACCATATGACCCTAGTTGTGGGCCTTTGTCCCCATTTTGTCACTTTCTTGTCCACATGTCCTGCAGTGACAGGTTGTGAGGTATGCTACAAGATATGGTGACATCTCCTGCAAATAGGCCCCTGTCATGACCACCATGATGAAATGCAGTAAACACCACCACAGGTGAATATGCATATTTTTGCCAAATGTGCATGCCAATACAGTTGTGTGCATGGTCACATGAATAAACTTAGTATTCCTGAGGTACTGGTGTTTCAAAACAGGGAAACCCCATACTTACTGGGTTCAGGCTGCTGTTCCATGTGCTGACCAGAGGGACCTATGTAGTTGTGAGGAGAGGTATTATCAGCAGATTCACATTAGGCATTGGTACAAGATGAATGCTACATTTCTACACAAGTAGGCACAGTACACACAATATTGCACAATTTGTTGTCCTTCACCATAGATGTGAACTTGTGTGTACATTACTACACCCCACCCACTAATCCATTTTTCACTGACATATGCATCTAGAGACTCTGTATGAAGACGGTTTTAAAATGCTACCGCGATTACATTGATGTGCACTTTGGCCTTACTCTGGATGCTCCTCGCCTGTTGCCTGGGGCTACCCACCTAAACAACTGCTGCTCCCTTGCTTGAGTTTGTGTGGGGCTACCCCAAGCCTGGCAAGGAGCTCCTCTGTCACCACATAAGTGGGGCCTGTGTGGCTGGCCCCCACCGCAACATACAGTCCCTTTCCTCACAGCAGCAGCCCTTTTGCCCGGGCACACAACGTATCAGGTCAGTTGCTCTATGTGCCTGACCTGATTGCATCTAATGCATCCATGGTGGCTGCTTACGATTCACTCTGTTGACAATCTCATCTGACAGAGCAGTCTTCGCTTCTGCAGATTTTGCCGGCTTCACGGCCAGGAAGGATGGTTTAGTTTAAGATTACAGCTTCTGTGATGGCTGCTGTCTATGCATCGTGGTGCAAGTAAAGTTAAGCTGCTGCATAGCATCTGAAAAGACATACACAGGGAAACACATCACAGGACCCTCAGACCTTGCCCAAGAGTTCTTTAGAGCCAGCACATGCCATATGGATCTATCTTTAGCCACCACTTGTAAACACATCATACCCCTGTATCTGGACAGTACTGTATGAACATGCATTGTACTGGTCCTGATGTTTCATGTTCCCCTCCACAATAGCCAGTACATTGTATAAACCACTCATTTCATCATTCACATTTGTGTAGACTGGGATGACAGGCCGCGGTTCCTGTAGATGGGATGTCAGTGATGCTCAGGCTTTGCTTGCATACAGTGTGTAATGGAGCTGGTAGCATAATGTCTGGGTTCATGTAGGATGCAGACAGGGAATGTTATCAGGTCCCAAGGTGACTTGCTTGTTAACTTTGATTAGGCAGTTTGTACCTGATCCATGATGATGAGGAGAGTGTGTGTGTGCTGTGTGGCTATCCACCTATACTGATTGCACCTGATCCTGATGATGAGGGAGGTGTGTGTAAGCTGTGCATATCCACCTATACCGGGATGATGATCCGTGGTGGATAGTTTGCCCTAAACCTGTCTGCAGCAGGTTGGCTGTAGGTATGGTGTGTGTATGTGCTGTGATTGACCACCATTACAGGGGTGTGGGTTAGGTTGGAAAGCTCTGAGACTGCAGACATATGTGAAGATGGCCTTGTGATTGCCCTTAGTGGATGTGTCCAATTTGTACTCATAGTTAGCCTTGCAGTAATCCACTTGTAACCTAATATGCTCATTCAGACAAAGGCTGACATGTCACCAGTTGGTTCCTGCTCCTACTTTGCCCGGTACAACCAATATAGCATCACATTATGTGCTTTGTGCATTGCTGCTCTCCAGCAAAGGGGGTTTTCTTTACTTGGTGGAGACGGGTTTTACAAGCCAGGCATTGCAGGCCATACAGCTATGTGGGTGGTCATACTACTGTTTGTAGTAGGTATGTGGACACAGGGTCAGAGCAGACAGTTGGTCACCTCTACAATTTCAACGGATACCTTATGCTTATAATACCCATGTCTGTATCAGGGCAATGACACCACCAGTACCTGTAGAGGTGTAACCTGCTGGATGCAATAGAAACTAAGGTTACGCATGTGCAACGTGGTGCTTATTCACCTGACGCTTTGCTTCCCATGTCAGTTGTTATGAGGCAGCCAGGTACACCTACCCATATAGATATGCACAGGTAATACCTGCTATACATCTCTGTTCTGTGTCAGTATGGTACACTGTAACAACAGTCTTGCTGCTCAGTCAGTCAGTGTCAGCCTGTTAGGCAGTACATCTGTGGTGTGGACAATGCACATACATGGGCTGTGGGCCACAATTATTTCGACACACTTTCTACCACACACATGTCATTTGATAGTGCAGTAGCTTGCATTCACAGACATAGCCGCCTGGAGGATGTCTGTTGCCCATATGGCAGGCAGAGGAAAGGCTAGGTGTGTGGTAGTGAGGTAGGAACTGTTAATGAGTATGACTGGTATGTGGACAGAGTTAGCTGATATGCTGGACAGAGGAAAGGTGGATATACTGTGTGTGCCAGGAGACCAGATGGGGTACAGCTGTGTGTATCAAAGTTGGGTACAACTGCCCTAACATGGTGTGTATGGAGGGGAAATGGTGTAGGGGTTAACCTGAAGGAACATTATGCCAAGAATGTTTGTGGAAGGATGAGTGTCCGTAGAACATGTTCAGGGAGGCTGGGAATTGATGGTGTAATGTTGATGTTGTTGGTGCATATGTTCGCCGCACTGCATGTGTGATGGATAAGACAGATATAATTTGGTGTGTGGTTGGATGAAGTAGTGATGGCATGTACCCAAGTAAGTGAGTGATTGGAGCAGATTTGAAATGGACATGTTGGTGAAGGGGACAGAGGAGATGCAGAAGTGATGTGTAGGTATGGTTTAAGCAAAGAATGCAGAAGGTAGATGGTGAGTTTGCACAGAAGCTGAACATGGGTGTGGTGAATACATAGTTGTAATGGTGACCGAGGTATAGGGTGACATACAAGAGTGGAGGAAGATGCATAGGTGGATTATCTCCCTGTACAGGTGGGCCTGTTTGAAGGGGATTGTAACTGTAAAGTGGACAGGGGAAAGTGTAGTTGGACAGCATGGGGAGGCTGGTCTGTGGAAATGACCAGGATCAAGCAGCTATGGGTAGGAGTGTGGAGGGCAGCACCATGGATCATAAGGTGATACAAAGAAAGGGTGGACTGTGAGGTTGGAGTTCAGGAATATTTAAGACTGGCAGTGGGTGTGAAGAGTTAGCAAATATCTGGGTAACTAAGTATCTGAGCTAGTAAGGGAGATAAGTAGAACAGGCTTGGTGTGACATCTGCACAGAGGAAGGAGGGCAAGGAGTCCTGATGGTGGTATGAGAAAGTACAGGGAGTATACAGAGAAAGAGGTTACTAGGAGAAGTGGGATTACGACAGATAAAGAAAAGTAGACAGGTTTATAGGGAGGATGCTGGAGTGTATGGCAAAGAGAGTGGTGGCTGTAAAGGTTGAGGGATGGGGCATCTGAAGGGGTGTATGTAAGGCTGGGACACCAAGGATAGAGAATAGGACCTTACCAATTGGCTTGACAGATGCACATGTAGCTAGGAAGGATATGCAGCAGATAAGGCTGAGCAAGGATAATGTGGTGGACGGAGCTCACTAGGAGAGGAGAGGCGAGCAGGTGGAAAACAGTACTTTTAATGGGCCTCTCCCTCCTCCTCCAAACAGGTTCCATTATATGTAAGAGATGCAACCATATTGCCATATACTGGGAGGCTGAGCTCCCTTCATCTCAAAACTGGTGTAACCAGTCGGGAGGAGAAGCAACCTCACACAACACAATTCCAGTATCATAGTCCCACCTCACAACAGCGAACCTCAAACACATAACACAAAACATACCTCGAGGTTCTTAAATATAAATCTACCTTAAGCAACAGAGACTTCCAGCAAAGCAGACATCCAAGCAAACGCTACCCAAAACAAAACATAACACATATAGCACACACAAAGTCAGTGTGTTAAGCAGTCACAGCCTTAAGGCTGAATAACACACCTGATACTCTTGCATAGGTGACTCTATTGTCAGACACACTGGACGCCCCGCCACCAGGCTGAATAAAGAAAGGTCAGCAGTGAGCTGCCTGTAGGGGATGACATAGAGCACTCAGGTCACTCCAAAGCAATTACAAATATGACTT